>NC_069007.1:9125897-9126716 GCF_001194135.2 Octopus bimaculoides
TATATATATATATACATACATATATATATAATGGGCTTCTTTTAGCTTCTGTCTACCAAATCCACTCACAAGACTTGACTTTGGTTAACCTGGAGCCATAATAGAAGGTATTTGCTCAAGGTGCTATGCAGTGAAACTGAACCAAGAACCATGTGGTTCAGAAGCAAATTTCTTACCATGCAGCAACAAGTGCTGACATTTCCCTGTGAACTATTTGCCTGGTAGCTTTGCACTTTCAAACAGGAGTAAAATAAAAAAAACCCTTACATGAAAAAGAACTAAAAATTAGTTACAAGCTAAAATGTATCTGACACGACAATACTACCCTCATTTCATTCTAATGATGAGGAAGTCAAGGTTTCAAAATGGATTTAAAAGGACTATTAATCCAAGCTATACCTGAAGGATTAGTATAATGGAATATAAAGACTTTAAGAAAAAGGGTTATACGAGTACATAGATGTAGTTGTCTTTAATGTAGCATTTCATGTGAGTGTACATGTGTGTGTAGCTGTCTGTCTGTCTGCTTTTCTGCTTTCTTTCTGTCTATCTGTCTCTGCGTATGTGTGTGTGTGTATAGATATGACTCTTTACTCTTTTACTTGTTTCAGTCATTTGACTGTGGCCATGCTGGAGCACCGCCTTTAGTCGAACAAATCGACCGCAGGACTTATTCTTTGGAAGCCTAGTACTTATTCTATCGGTCTCTTTTTGCCGAACTGCTATGTTATTGGGATGTAAACACACCAGCATTGGTTATCAAGCGATGTTGGGGGGACAAACAAAGACACACAAACATATACACGGACATGCATATAT
>NC_069007.1:9127193-9128291 GCF_001194135.2 Octopus bimaculoides
ATTCAACCTTGAATTTATATCAAAACTTATATACATATATATGTCTTTTCTACAATAATATTTCTGCATTTTCGTGCAGCTGAAGATTGCTCTTCATATTGCATTTAAGGTAATGCTCGCATTACTTAAATAAATTGAAGTAGCATGAAACGTGCGTACTGCAATCACCTTTGAAATCCGTGTTGCTTATTTTTTGATTTTGATCACCTATCCTTTTGGGATACGATATTCGGGTGCCTACGCATAAGTACCGTATTCAACCTTGAATTTATATCAAAACTTATATACATATATATATATATATATATATATAATAATGAAATGATTGTATATAGTGTTTAGGTGCACTACAACTTGTCAAAAGTGCGTATAAAGCATATGCAGTAATGTACAAATGTCTGGAAAGTGAACAGTGTACGAGTCAGATACATGCTTGCTTGTGTATATATGTATGTGTGTGTATACATATATGTGTGTTTGTATACATACATCTGTATGTGTGTATACATACATATATATCTTTATATATGTATATATATATGCAAGTATGTGTATATATACATATATACAAAAACACACACATACTTTTCTTAAAGCTGAAAAATCTTTACAGTTTTATGAAGATTTTGCAGCTTTAATAAAAGCATTTTACTCTTCCTTTGGTTATCAAGTACTATTTTTTCCACCTTGTTTTGCATTTATGTGCTTACTTCTGTGTGTGTGTGCATGTATGCATGTGTGTTGTGTGTGTGCATACATATATACTTGAATATATATATATTCTTTTACTCTTTTACTCTTTTACTTGTTTCAGTCTTTTGACTGTGGCCATGCTGGAGCACCGCCTTTAGTCGAGCAAATCGACCCCAGGACTTATTCTTTGGAAGCCTAGTACTTATTCTTTCGGTCTCTTTTGCCGAACCGCTAAGTTACAGGGACATAAACACACCAGCATCGGTTGTCAAGCGATGTTGGGGGGACAAACACAGACATACAAACACATACACACATACATATATATATATACATATATACGACAGGCTTCTTTCAGTTTCCGTCTACCAAATCCACTCACAAGGCATTGGTCGGCCCGAGGCT
>NC_069007.1:9129013-9129968 GCF_001194135.2 Octopus bimaculoides
CTTTTTTCTTTTTTGGCTGTTTCCTCTCTTTCCAACTCTGTTGTGTTCTATTTCAATCTATCTTTCATTTTTTTCTTGCGGTCTATCTATCTAACTATTTGTTCCTCTCTGTCTATGAACCTATCTGTTTATATATCTGTCTGTCTACCCATCTGTACATAAATCAGTTTATCTATTTATCTATCTATCTATCTATCTATCTATCTATCTATATGTCTATCTATCTATCTGTCTATATGTCTGTCTATCTATCTATCTGTCTATCTGTCTGTCTGTCTGACTGTCTTTTCTGTCTCTATGCTTATCAAACTTTCTCTTTCTGCATTTGTATTGATATTATATGCATGTGTATATATACATACACACATTCATACATACATACATACATTATATACATATCTATATATATTATATATATATATAAATCTATATATATATTTATATAAGGTGAGAGAGAGAGACAAATAGACAGATAGGCAGAATGATAGATGGATAAACAGACAGACAGAAAACAGACAGACAGACAGATAGACTGACTGACAGATAGGGAGATAGTCAACACATTTCTCTCTTAGATCACACTTAAGGGAATCTTCCCCTGGCTGAATGGTACTCTCCAAGAATCTGTAGAACATTCCCTAACTCCATTCCCAGGAACCAAAGTTTGTTTTTAAGGAGTTGTGGGTAGTGGGGAGAGGAGGAGAAGAAGTGGTGTAAGTTTCACACAAATTCAAAACTGTTGTTTAAGGCTGGGGAGTGGAGGGAGAGATCGGTACAAGTAGTGGTGGTTGAGGTGGTGGTGGTTGCGTTAGTAGTGGTTGTTGTGTTGGTGGGTGTGGTGGTAGTGGTGCTGGTGGTAGTGGTGCTGGTGGTAGTGGTGGTGGTCGTGGTAGTGGTGGTGGTGGTAGTGGTGCTGGTGGTAGTGGTGCTGGTGGTAGTGGTGCTGGTGGTAGTG
>NC_069007.1:9131066-9131854 GCF_001194135.2 Octopus bimaculoides
ATATATATATATATATATATATATATATATATATATATATACATATATATATATACATACATACACATGTACATACTTACATTCATACATACATACATACATATATATATATACATATATGCATACATACACATGTACATTCATACATACATACATACATACATATTCACAGACATACATTCATACATATGTACATATATGCATTCATATATATAAATACATACATATATACATATGTACATATATAAATACATTCACATGTATATACATATACACACACATACATGGTGATTGATCGATCTGTATAGAAGATTGCCTTGTTCTTGTGCTTCCTTGCTGTCAATGGCTTTTCTGACCTTCCATCCACGACCTGTCAGATGACTATTCAGTCTCGGTGCAGACCTGCATGGTTTAAAGTACAGTTGACAGACGAGAATTGTAACACACTGTGCGCTTCCAACTGGTCTGCACAGGTCACCACTCTTTCCTTGCCAAAGAACCTTCAGTAGATGGAATGACAAATGTTGTTGTTGTTGTTGGCACTCCGTCGCTTACGACGTCGAGGGTTCCAGCTGATCCGATTAACGGAACAGCCTGCTCGTAAAATTAACGTGCAAGGTGCTGAGCACTCCATAGACACGTGTACCCTTAGCGTAGTTCTCGGGGGATATTCAGCGTGACACAGTGTGACAAGGCTGACCCTTTGAATTACAGGCACAACAAAAACAGGAAGATAGAGTGAGAGAAAGTTGTGGTGAAAGAGTACAGCAGGGTTCGCCACCATCCCC
>NC_069007.1:9132527-9136061 GCF_001194135.2 Octopus bimaculoides
GGGAGGGGAGGTTGGAAGGGTGGGGGACAGGAGGTTGGAAGGGTGGGGGAGAGGTTTACTCAGTGGTATAATTGAGAAGTGTATAGGGACGAATATAGAAGGGGGCCGCAACCCCACCTCTGGGAGGGAAGGCGTCACTCCCGCTTTGCCGGCTAGTATGTAATGTTAGTTATCAGCATACAATATTTTTAATCTCTATCTGAGTATAATTACTCACATCTGATTTAAGATAGAAATATCCAGTGTTAATAAGTCGAGTTGCTCCAAGAATATTAAAAATAGGTAATGTAAGTTATCAGCATAAAATATTTTTCAATCCATATCCAAGAATTTAAATGTGAAATATGAAGTGTTAATAAGGCGAGTTATTCCAAAAATATCCAAAACATGTATTGGACGTTTATCAAGATATAACATTTTCTAATTCCTATCCAAGTAGAAATTGGATTTAAATATGAAATATCAAGTGTACTCTAGCTAATTTTATTAGGTCCACAAACAATTATTTGAATAACTCCTGTCAATATCCCTAACTTATGTCACAGGAATATTGAACTTTAAAATTTACAAAGTTTATCATATAAATTGAAGATATCCTACAGTGTATATTGCCTAAAAGACCAGATGAAATTAAAATCCTGGTTCATTGACAGATCAATCAAGTTAGTAAAGTTTTAATGTTTTCGGTAACAACATATTCTCACTTCTAATAGAATATTGAAAAAGAGAGGAAATGCCACCCCTCTCTTTTGCAAGAGAAATTAAGTTTGGCAGTAAGGACTAAACTCCTTATTTCATGATCACAATTAAAAAGCGTTTATCTTTGCTTTAAAAAAGAAGAGATGGGGTCATAGACGTATGATGGAGACTTATCCACAAATCGACCAACCCATGCTAGCATGGAAGGCAGACGTTAAACGATGATGGTGATGATGATGATGTTTGCTTTTATCAGAATCATTTACCTTTAAAGCAAAAAAACAAAACGGACGTTTACAACAGGTATGTAAAACATATTTCTGTTTACTTTCTCTGTTCATTTACATAAGATATAGAAATTGTTGTACGCACACACACAAACACAGAAATTTTCCAGACATTTAGCTGTTATTTTTAGCAGTTCATTTTCAGTTTTAGACAATGGGATGAGGTGGTGAAGGGTATATGGATCAATTTTGGAGTTTTTCATAGAAAATTTGAAATTAAGATTATTTTTTTTTACATATTCTTAATCTCTGTATTTTTCCATGTAGATTAAAAAAAAAATTTGAATAAAGTTAGGAATTTAAAATTTAGGAGGAAGGAAGGAATTTTAAAATTTTAAATTTGGGAGGAGGCAGGGAATTTAAAATTTTGAAATTATGGTTTTTTGCATATTTGGAATCTCTGTCATCGAAAACAGGAATCCATTGAAAAAAAAAATCAGAACGGTTGTATATGGGATGGGGGGTGGGGTGGCTACAGCCCCCTATATAGGTAAGGGCCAAAATTTGACCCCACTAGAATATTCCCCAAGTAATGAAAAACCTTCATACCAAATTTAGTACAGATTGATCCAGCAATTTGGTCATGCATAGACACACACACACAGAAAGTGAATTTTATATGTATAGATATATACATAAGGATAAGCATATTAAAAGGGGTCCATGGGGAAATTCATTTAAATAAAAGGATTGGGAACCACTGTGAAAAGGTTGGGAACAACTGGATTATAGTGATAAATGCTTGTACAACACAAATACCATTCACTGAGAGTCAGTAATTAGTACCGAGGGAGAGGCCAAAGTGGAATGACCAGTAATCATGTGAAGTTGCAGGTTTTACATCAGAGTGTCCCTCATCTAGAAAGACTAGAGCTAGGAGTTCAGTGACAAAAGCTAGGGGTTTTGAGACAAGAGCTAGGGGTCTTGTGGCAAGACCTGGGGATCTCTCACACCCAGTGTATTTACTGTGCAACCTAACACCAACCAAGAGTATTTCTGCATTTCTGCACTCAGACGGCTCATCATCACATATTGTAGTTAACCCATAGCTGGGACCCTGAAAATTGCTACTATTCCAAGCCTGAGAAGACCTAAGAATAATAGTAGCGAAGACATGCTTCCACATCTCTCAAAACCCTGAAATTCCTCAACCAAAGCCCCACAACCAGCTGCAGTTTAAAGTCTGGTGGTAAGAAGTTTACTTCCCAATCAGAAAATACTGCAATAATAAAGTTTTTAATGATGTCTAATTTACCATTTTTACTTTTAACCCATTAAGTCCCACTGTCCTATAAATAGGACACTAAATGGGAACATTAAATAAGCTATATCACATTGTCTCAGTGTCTTATTTATAGGACAGTGAGTATTTCCGGATCTATTTTAAAACGGGGGCCACATTTTTCATTAATGTTTTACGTAGTGTTTTTGGTACGGAAAGACTTTCAAACTTCGTATACTTATCTATTTTGTGTTATAGAACAGAAAAATATTTTTGTATTCGAATTTATTTCATGTAAAAAATTGTCTTATTTCGATAATTTCAACCAATCACTGACAAGTATTCAGTTGTTTACATTTACTCCTTTGGCTGATTAAGTGATGTAAAGCGTATTTAATCCCCATACCTTCGTTTTATTTGCTTTTTTCATTTAAAATTTGCTTTAACCCTAACCCTAACCCTAGGGTTAGGGTTAGGGTTAATTGTTTCAGAATCGTTTGTTTATGTAGTTGGCACTTAATGTATATCGGCTGAATGGACGTCAGTGATTGGTTGAAATTACAGAAATACGACAACTTTAACATGGAATAACTTATGGATTTCTTTTTTTTTTAAGAAGACTAAGAGAAAAAGATGTTTTATATGACACATTCTACCAGTGTTCCAAGTTTCAAAGTGTTTCGTTAATGAAAAATGTGGCCCCCATATTTCCATTTCTACTTGAAGTAAAGGAGTTTTAATAATTATTTTTTTCATTTTAACCTGTTTTCAGTCATCTGTAAAAATTTAAAAGTAATATTCAGAAATTTAAGTACCCTGGGAATTATGGGTTAATGTCTTGTGTCAATTAATCCCCACTGCCAAAATTTCAGGCCTGGTGCCTGGTTGAATTGTTACCACACTAGGTGAAATGCTTAGCAGCATCTCATCTGAAGTAGTTGTATGCTGTCAACTTAATGTGACAGTCCCATGAAGGGAATAATACTACTGTTGGTTAGACCTAGGAAGCTGCACCGCTTCCTGTCGGCCTTGACACATTTCCTGTGTCCTTATGTTTACAAGGGGGAGACAAGCACCTCCACCCAGCTAAGCCTGCATCCAGAGACCTGTTTCTGAGTCTTTGCTCGTTATCAGTCTGGAGTAGCATGACCTGTTAGTCGAAGATGCCTGTCAAGCTCTTGTAAACATATAAATAATTCTAGTGAAATACATTCACTGATTTCAAATTTAGAAATAATACATTTCTAAATCTCCCAGAAAGGATAAAAAGCAAACTCAACCCTGGTAGAATTTGAACTCAGAACTGAAACACAGACAAAAACCCAC
>NC_069007.1:9137072-9138327 GCF_001194135.2 Octopus bimaculoides
ATATATATATATATATATATATATATATATAGGTTCAAAAAAAAAACAACAAAAAACAACAACGCGAGGATGTGATACAGATTGTGTTACTGGATGCTCAGGAAAGGAAAGAAAGAGAATTTGACATTTCGAGCGGAGCTCTTCGTCGGAAACATAGGTCAGTCCAAAGAAGGGAAGACGGAGGAAGAAAAAAATCACCAACGGTATCCACAAGGTTACATTGTGGAAATATATATATATATGGGATTAACATCTTCTGGTAGATATCAGGTAAGCCCTCAGTGTAAAGGAATAAGGTAAATTTCCAACAAGTGGGTACCAGTAGATGTATGTAGAATACAAGTCCTAGGTAAATTCTCATGCATATATCATTTGAAGGGTACATGGATCAGTGGTTCGAGTGTTGGGCTCACAATCATGAGGTAGTGAGTTCAATTCCCAGACTAGCTTGTGTGTTGTATTCTTGAGAAAGACACTTAATTTTATGTTGCTCCAGTTCACTCAGCTGTAGAAATAAGTTGTGACAACACAGGTGCCAAGCTGTATCGGCCCCTTTACCTTTCCCTTGGATAACATCGGTGGCATGGAGAGGAGAGGCTGGTATGCATGGGCGACTGCTGGTCTTCCACAAACAACCTTGCCCAGGCTTCTGTCACGGAGGGTAACTTTCTTGGGGCAATCCTATGGTCATTCATGACCAAAAGGGGTCTTTACCCTTTTTATATGACAGGCTTCTTTCAGTTTCCATCTACCAGATCCACTCACAAGGCATTGGCCTGAGGCTATAGTAGAAGACACTTGCCCAAGGTGCCACACAGAAGAACTGAACACAGAACCATGTGATTGGGAAGTAAGTTTCTTACCACACAGCCACACCTGAACCTATACGTTATATATATGTACATATATATTATATATATATACATAGGCGCAGGAGTGGCTGTGTGCTAAGTAGCTTGCTTACCAACCACATGGTTCCGGGTTCATTCCCACTGCGTGGCACCTTGGGCAAGTGTCTTCTACTATAGCCTCGGGCCGCCCAAAGCCTTGTGAGTGGATTTGGTAGACGGAAACTGAAAGAAGCCTGTCGTATATATGTATATATATATTTATGTTGTGTGTTTGTGTTTGTCCCCCCAACATCGCTTGACAACTGATGCTGGTGTGTTTACGTCCCCGTAACTTAGCGGTTCGGCAAAAAAAGACCGATAGAATAAGTACTAGGCTTACAAAGAATAAGTCCTGGGGTCGATTT
>NC_069007.1:9140449-9143081 GCF_001194135.2 Octopus bimaculoides
TATACATAGGCGCAGGAGTGGCTGTGTGCTAAGTAGCTTGCTTACCAACCACATGGTTCCGGGTTCATTCCCACTGCGTGGCACCTTGGGCAAGTGTCTTCTACTATAGCCTCGGGCCGCCCAAAGCCTTGTGAGTGGATTTGGTAGACGGAAACTGAAAGAAGCCTGTCGTATATATGTATATATATATATAAATACATATACATAGGGAGAAATACTACAAGTAGTTAATAGCTTCCATTACCTAGGGCACCAAGTCAGTAGCAAGGACAGATGCTCTGAAAGTGTAGCTGCTAGAATAAGAATAGCCTGGGCAAAGTTCAGAGAACTCCTACCTCTGCTGATGACAAAGGGCCTCTCACTCAGAGTAAAAGGTAGACTGTATGACGCATGTGTACGAACAGCCATGCTGCATGGCAGTGAAATATGGGCTGTGACAGCTGAGGATATGCGTAAGCTCACAAGGAATGAAGCCAGTATGCTCCGATGGATGTGTAATGTCAGTGTGCATACTCGACAGAGTGTAAGTACCTTGAGAGAAAAGTTGGATTTAATTAAGAAGCATCAGATGTGGTGTGCAAGAGATTCGATTGCGCTGGTATGGTCATGTGGCAAGAATGGATGAGGATAGTTGTGAGAAAAAGTGCCACACCCTACCAGTTGAGGGAACCTGTGGAAGAGATAGACCCAGGAAGACCCAAGATAAGGTGGTGAAGTACGACCTTCGAACATTGGGCCTTACCGAGGCAATGACTAGTGACCAAAACCCTTGGAGATATGCTGTGCTTGAGAAGACCCAACAAGCCAAGTGAGACCATAACAGCCAGCTGTGTATGTACATCTGGACATGCATATGTACTCATCTATCTATGCTTTTGTATCCATAGATATCTACATATGGTTATGTACACAGGCACAGGCATGTGTATTGGAGTGTTTATAACTATTTATATGGTTTTATATACTTTTTATAGGCTTTTTTATGTGCCTTATATTTTTATATTTTCATTTTTCATTTATATTTTAACCTTATTCTTATTTTATATTTGTATTAAATTTTGTAAATCTCTGAAGAGGCCTAGCGAATCACGCATGTACCCCCATTACATCATTTTCATCTACTAATTACTCCGGCATACAGGAGCTATAGAGATAGAATGGAGCATGCCAATGGTAGGCCGAAACAGCTGTAAGTTTCTGTCCCTTCCCCAATTGCTAAATGTACTTTATATTTGTAGCCTTAATTGTTAATATGACATGGTATGTCATAAGCATCTGTATATTGCAATTTTTGTCATTTTAGTTATAAAATAAACAAATTAATCAACAGAATACATTGTCTGCAAGTCGATGGATACTGCATACTCTCCTCCATTTTCTCATTGCTATATAAATTTAGGGTAAAATAACCCCCTTTTACCCGCACTCACTTATTACACTTGGTATAACAGTAGTGTAACAATATTTAGGTACCCTCCCAGCAATATATTGGATAGATACTATCCCTTAGTGGGTTGAATCCTCAACCCCTAACTCTCTTGGATTATATATATATATATATATATACATATATATATATACATATATATATATATATATATATATATATATATATATATATATATATATATATACATATATATATATATATATACATACATATATATATATATACATACATATATCTATATAAACCAGTGAGAAAGTAATAAACATATATGTTGTGTGTGTGTGTAGATAGATGTGTCTGTAAAAATAGATGTATAAATAGAGAAGTGTGTCTATCTATATACTAGCTTACCAACCACATGGTTCCGGGTTCAGTCCCACTGTGTGGAACCATGAGCAAGTGTCTTCTACTATAGCCTTGGGCCAACCAAAGCCTTGTGAGTGGATTTGGTAGACTGAAACTGAAAGAAGCCCATCATATATATATATGTATGTGTTTGTGTGTCTGTGTTTGCCACCCCCATCACTTGACAACTGATGTTGGTGTGTTTACATCTCCATAACTTAGTGGTTCAGCTAAAGGGACTGATAGAATAAGTACTAGGCTTACAAAGAATAAGCTCTGGGGTCGATTTGCTTGACTAAATGCATATATTTATGTATATACAGATATATGTTTACATTTATATACATATAGAAACATACATATCTGTATTACATACTAAAATACATATACGTGTAAATGTGTATATATACATACATATTCATATATACACGCACAGAATTTCAGAGTTTCATATACACAGGCACCCCAGTGATATTGTTTGAAATATACAGCTTTGAAAAGATACATACATACATACACACCTACTTACATGCTTGTAAAGATACTTTAATACATACACACACACACACACACACACACACACACACACATATATATGTTTATATACCGGAGTAAGCACATAAAATGTGTAACAATGTGGAAAAAAGAGTACTCAAATACCTTATATATATATATATATATATATATATATATATGTAGATATATAAAAACAAAAAGATAAAGAGAGCAAAGGTAAGGTTGAAGAATTTTATGGATTGAGTCTTACAGCTGTTTCTGGGAAGATCCAGTACTTCCCTTCATCGGAGACAGAAAAAATAAAGTAATCTATTATTATAT
>NC_069007.1:9145516-9148086 GCF_001194135.2 Octopus bimaculoides
TATATATATATATATATATACATAAAGAGAGAGAGAGAGAGAGAGAGAGAGAGATTATATATCCATATACATATATATATAGATTATATATATAGATGCATTCATGTTCATGTGTGTGTGTGTATGTGTGTGTGTATATATATATACATATACATACATACATATATATACAAACATACATACATACATACATACATACAAGTATAGATATAAACAGCATTTCATCCTTCTTTACCTCTGAGTTCAAATTCTGGCAGAGTCAACATTGTCTTTCCTCCTCCCAGGGTCAATAAAAGATGTAGCGCTCAAGTACTGGAATCTATGTAATCAACTTGCCCTTCTCCTCCAAAACCTCCATGGGCCCCTACTAGAATTGGAACTCATTACACATTTGTAGGTTAAATGTGTATATTTACACACACACACACACACTTGTATATGTGTGTGTGTGTGTGTGTGTGTGTGTGTGTGCGTACCATCCATGCCAGCATGAAACGCAGGTGTTAAAGGATGATGATGACGATGTCATTGTCATTATCTGACACAGATTAGATGGTTTGATTGGAACTGGTATTCTGGAGAGCTGCACCAGGCTCCAGCCTCTTTTGGATTGCTTTTTTTACAGCTGGATGCCTTTCCTGATCCTAACCATTCCACAGAATGTACAGGGTGCATTTTATGTGCCACCAGTACAGGACCTCTTACATGTCACCAACATGGGTGCCACTCATGTATCGTCAGCACAGATGCCATTTACATGTCCCCAGCATGGGTGTCTTTAAACATGTCACCATCAAGTGTGCCTTTTATGCGTCCCCAGCACAGGTGCCTCCCTCAACTCACTGGCACAGTTATCTTCTATATATCATCAACACAGGTGTGTCTTACATGTCACCAGCACAGGTGGCCTTTGCAATCATCAGAATGGGTTCCTGTTAAATTTCACTGGCACAGGTGCCTTTTACATGCCACCAGCATGGGTGCCTTCTATGTTTTACCGACATGGGTGACTCCTTACAAATTATCGTCACAGTTGCCTCTTATATGACACCAGCAAGAGTACCCCTAATGTGCCACCGACACAGGTGCCCTTTACATGTCACTAGCACAGGTGCTTGTTATGTGCCACTGGCACTGGGCATGACCACAATGTACAAACATATACATACATACATACATACATACATACATACGTACATAGATGGTGCCTGGTTCAGTTATTAAAGCATTGGGCAGTGAGTTTGATTATTGGACAGGACAGTGTGTTGTGTTTTTGAACAAGACATAGGCGCAGGAGTGGCTGTGTGATAAGTAACTTGCTTACGAACGCCATGGTTCCGATTTCAGTCCAACTGCGTGGCACCTTGGGCAAGTGTCTTCTACTATAGCCTCAGTCCAACCAAAGCCTTGTGAGTGGATTTGGTAGACGGAAACTGAAAGAAGCCCGTCCTATATAAGTATATATATATATATATATATATATATATATATGTATGTGTGTGTATATGTTTGTGTGTCTGTTTTTGTGCCCCAACATCGCTTGACAACCGATGCTGGTGTGTTTATGTCCCCATAACTTAGCGGTTTGGCAAAAGAGACCAATAGAATAAGTACTAGTCTTACAAAGAATAAGTCCTGGGGTCTATTTGCTCAACTAAAAGGCTGTGCTCCAGCATGGCCGCAGTCAAATGACTGAAACAATTAAAAGAGTTAAAGAGTAAGACATTTCATTTCCCATTGCTCCAGTAAAGGCATATGGCTCAGTGGTTAGAGCATCAGGCTCACAATCATGAGGTAGTGAGTTCGATTCTTGAACCGGGCTGTATGTTGTGTTCTTGAGCAAGACACTTCATTTCACATTGTTCTGGTTTAATCAGCTATAGAAACGAGATGTGACTCCTCACTGGTGCCAAGCTGTATTGGCCCCTTTGCCTTTCCCTTGGACAACATCAGTGGCATGGAGAGGGGAGGCTGGTATGCATGGGTGACTGCTGGTCTTCCATAAACAATCTTGCCCAGATTTGTGTCTCAGAGGGGAACTTTCTAGGTGCAATCCTATGGTCATGACCAAAGGGGGTCTTTACCTTTTACATACATAAACACACACACACACACACACACACACACACACATTCTTGTATTGTCTTCACCCATCAATCTGAGACCATATACTTCCATTTCCTTCAGTCGATTCTCTGGCTATGAATACACAGTTCAATATTCATATGTGATTTGCATTTATTGATTAACCATATCACTGTATTGATTTTGATCCAATAGTAATAATACCTTATTTTCCCTGAGAGCTTAAAAACTGAATTACATCACATGAAACAGAGTATAGTGGGGAAGGATGGTTTATTGGCCTGCCAGAAATAGCAGCCAAAATCCTCCTCAAATCACACTTATTTTCTTTTTACTGGGTTGACAACAACTGGTAGAGATATAGGGGATGTTTTACGGATAAATAGCATGTCTTGGGTGGATTAAACCTGGCAGAACACTTTCCCCTCTAGTTTGGAAAATAACCAATTTCAAGAGATGGGGAGAGAGAGAGAGACGGGGAGAGA
>NC_069007.1:9148334-9150403 GCF_001194135.2 Octopus bimaculoides
AGAGATGGAGAAAGACAGAGATTTCCATATGATACATATACACAATTTTTCAATTGCCCAAATTCTCATGAGTTCCCAAATATCATAACTCATAATTTTCTAAATCCTTGCAACACTGTCTCTCCCTGTTTCACCTTGTCTTATAACTCGTGTTTCCCATTCTTTGTCATGATTACCCCCAGTGATAAAGTCTTTCAAGTCTCCCCCTCTCTCTTTGTCTGCCTCCCTAGTGTCTTCTTACAGCTATTTCTATTTATTGTGGTGAAGCTGGCCATTGCCTGTTCGTGATGTTCCCACCCATTCCTTGACTGTGCCCACCCATGCCAAGACTGGTATCTTCCATGGAGTACATGAGGGCCATGGAATTGACTCCTGAAACGAAGAGGGAACAAGGCTACTGGAGTTCTATGATGCAAATAACCTATTGATCTGCAACACCAACTTCAGGAAGCCAGCCAGCCATCTGATTACCTACCAATCAGGTGACTACACTATCCAGATCGATTACATTCTCACCAGAGAGTGGTTGCTCTTAAATACAAAGACCCTCCCTGGTGAAGAATGTACCCCTCAGCATAGACTAGTCATTAGTGGCTTTAGAATCCAGGCCAGAGGGATGCCAAGAAGCAAACCAATATGGAAAAGAAGGATTTGAAAACTTAAAGATCCTTCACATGGTCAGAGATTTAGGGACATCCTAATTGAGAAATTTGATGAGAGCGAGGAGGAGCTACAGATGTGTGACATAGAGGGCAACTGGGAATTCCTGTGGGACAGCTTGCTGAGTGCCACAGACCAAACCTGTGGCTGGTGCAAAGTCCCTTCCAGACTTAGGTAACGTGGTGGTGGAACAATACTGCAGACAGGGCCATTAGAGCAAAGAAACAGACCTGGAAGAGTTGGGGTAGCAGGGAACTGTATCAGATAACCAGAAAAGAAGCTAGGAGACAGGTATATCTAACCAAAAGAGAAGCAGAAAAGAAGATGTTTGCCTGTGTTCAGCGATGTGAGGACCAAAGAACTGAAGTGTTTTGGATTGCAAGACTGTGTGTGAGAGAAAATTGTGATGTCATAGGAGAGAAATGTGTTTGCATGGATGATTGTGCACTTGCAAAGACAGAGGCATGCCAATGCCATTATAAAAGACTGCTGAATATGGAGAATGAATGGGAGGAGGAGAGTCTGCCAAACGTTGACTCAATTGAGGGACTAGCTAACTGAATTGACAGTACCTTGGTAGATGAAGCAATTACGGATATGAAGAGAGGGAAAGCCCCTGACCCTTCAGGAATCACTGTTGAGATGCTTAAAATATCTGGTGGAGTAGGAACAAGTAAGGTGTTATAAGTCCAACAGCTGTTTCTGGGGGCTTGGGGATCCATCATAATGTTAGTTGATGGAGTTCACCACAATATGCAGCCAATAATGGAAGCAAATAAACATTGGATGAATAGAGCCTTCATCATCAGGGTAGGAAAAGATCTTACATTTCAGATCATGAGGTAGAGAGGTTTACAGGTGGATTCCATCTTTGAACTTTTCTTCAAATTCATTATTTGCTCTGAACACAGTCCAGGTAATGAATTTCAATATACATATGTGTGGGGTAAGTACGTAGACATACCCACAACTTAGTGGTTTGGCAAAAGTGACAGATAGAATAAGTACTAGGCTTAAAAAATAAATCCTGGGATCGATTTGCTCAACTCAAACCCTTCAAAGTGGTACTCAAGCAGGGCCTCAGTCAAATGACTGAAACAAATAAAAAAATAAAGAAAGGAAAGAACGTGTGGGGGGGGGGCAAACACTTCATCTCACATTGCCCTACAATCATCTTTGGTTTCAAGATGAAAGGTGTTCTTTGATCAGGATAATGCTCAGCTACATATAACGAGGCTGACATTTCAAAATCTGGAGCAGTTTGAATGGGAAACGATGCTCCACACACCATATTCGCCAGACACTGCCCCATCTGATTATCATTTATTCCGCAGTCTTCAAAATCATTTGGATGGAAAAAATATGAATTCTCTATGAGGTCAGAACAGTACTGGAGGTGTATTTTTCAT
>NC_069007.1:9152294-9153917 GCF_001194135.2 Octopus bimaculoides
TGTGTGTGTGTGTGTGTGTGTGTGTGTGTGTGTGTGTGTGTGTGTGTGTGTGTGTGTGTGTATGCATGTATTATTTAATAAAAACCGTATAGATTTTTTTATGAACAACCAATAATTTCATGTGATGTAAACGACTCAGACAGCATTTCATAACATGTCTAGTGCTTTCACACAATCCTTGGGCTATGCCCACATGGCATAACAAGCTAAAACAGGATGATAGCATTATCGAAAATGTGAGAAAAGGCAAGAAAGTAGATGCAAAAGGTGGAAGGTTGAAAACACTGGAAAACAAAAGGAAACAGAAAATGAAAAAAGAAGAAAGGGGGAGAATTAGAATTATGTCTCCTTTGACTGTAAAGTTATAAAACTGAATGGATAGGAACCTAGCGTCTGCAGTACAGCTGCTCAATCGGGAGAGTGTGGTATTTTCCAATTCATCAATAGAAACTAATCCATATGTTTACATCCACTGAAAATTTCCCTATCCATTCAGCCTTTTGACATTACAGTCAGAGGGGACATAACTCGAATTCTCCATTTTTTTCTTTTTCCATTTCCTTTCATTTTCCGATGTTTGCAACCTTCCATCTTTTGCATCTAGTTTCTTCTCACTTTTTCTCATATTTTCTCTCGTCCTATTGTCCTGTTTTAGCTTGTTATATACCATGTAGGCTTAGCCTAAAGATTTCATGAAGGCACCAGACGTGTTATAAAATGCTGTCTGTGTTGTTTTTATTGCATGAAACTATTAGTAGCTCATAAAAATATATTCTGGGCTTATTAGATAATAGTGAACAGTTAGATTCACAATGATGACATGCATATTAATTCATAATACGTTCCGGTGGATTCAAACGTGAATATGCTAATCACTGTTGAGTGTGTCACAGGAAAATTACTTCCTCACCGTATGAATCGAGAGTTATAAATGCATATTCATCAGAATGGAGGATACACAAACACATGCATATACACATGCATATACATCATACGCATTAGACTGCAACCATGCTGGAGCGCTGTCTTGATGAAAATTTGTTAAAAGAATCAACTCCAGTACTTACATTTGTAAGCCTGGTACTCGTTCTATCAGTCTCTTTTGCCAAACCGCTAAGTTACAGGGACGTAAACATGCTAACACTGGTTGTCAAGTTGGTGAACAAACAGACACACACACACACACACACATGCTGAGTTTCGTTCAGTTTCCATCTACCAAATCCACTCACAAGGCTTTGGTTGGCCCAGGGCTATAGTAGAAGACACTTGCCCTAGCTGTCACACAATGGGACTAAACCCACAACCATGTGGATGGGAAGCAAGCTTCTTACCACACAGTCACACCTGCACCTAAGATGTGTGTAGAATGAATATTCTACACATATCTTAGGGTTTGTGAGTATGTATACATTCATGCAGAAAATGAAACCAGAATTTTACAGAAATCATCATCATCATCATCATCATCGTTTAACGTCCGCTTTCCATGCTAGCATGGGTTGGACGATTTGACTGAGGACTGGTGAAACCGGATAGCAACACCAGGCTCCAGTCCGATTTGGCAGAGTTTCTACAGCTGGATGCCCTTCCTAACGCCAACCACTCAGAGAGTGTAGTGGG
>NC_069007.1:9154385-9157709 GCF_001194135.2 Octopus bimaculoides
GTTTCAGTTAATTGACTGTGGCCATGCTGGAGCACCGCCTTTAGTCGAGCAAATCGACCCCATGACTTATTCTTTGTAAGCCTGGTACTTATTCTATCAGTCTCTTTTTGCCGAACAGCTAAGTTATGGGGACGTAAATACACCAGCATCGGTTGTCAAGCGATGTTGGGGGGACAAACACAGACACACAAACACATACACACACACACATACATATATATATACATATATACGACGGGCTTCTTTCAGTTTCCGTCTACCAAATCCACTCACAAGGCTTTGGTCGACCCGAGGCTATAGTAGAAGACACTTGCCCAAGGTGCCACGCAGTGGGACTGAACCCAGAACCATATGGTTGAGAAATAAATAGTTGTAGTTGTGGTGGTGGTGGTGGTGGTGGTGGTTGTAATGGAGGAGGTGCTGTTGGTGTTGGCAGTGGTGATGCTGGTGACAGCAGCGGTGGTGGTAATGGTGGTGCTGGTGCTGGTGATGGTGGCGGTGGTAATGATGACAGATAATTATATATATATATAAATATAAACAGGCTCAAAACGTAAAAGACTTTCTCACTTTACCGAATGCCAAACTAATACGCCTGCTTGTTGTTCATACACCTGTCTTTGTCTTTTGTTTTTCTGTAAATTTCTACTATATATCAATACATACATACACATATCTATCTATATATACATATACATATACACATACACACACATATAGACATACGCACACAAGCACACACACACACACACACATATAAACACACACACATACACACACACACACACACACACACACACATAGGCATGTGGTTAGAGCATTTGGCTCATGATTGAAAGTTGCAAGTTTGATTTCCTGAAGCACAATGTGCCCTTGAGCAAGACACTTAATTTCACTTTGCTCCGACTATCACTCAGCTGGCAAAAATGAGTTATACCTGGAGTTCAAAAGGGCCAGCCTTGTCTCATTCTATGTCATTCTGCCTCTCCCTGAGAATTGTGCTAATCGTATGCGTAACTATGGATACATGCAGCTTTAAAGAGAATGAGAGAAATAGTACATCTATGGTCCATTAATGAGGAGTTTGCAAATCCAATATCCAAGATACACTTTCAGCTTTATACCTATTATTATTATTGGGGCAACAGGATACATACTGATCAGTCTGGAGCAAAGTTTGGCTGAACTTGGGATGTTGGGGGAGAGAACGCAAATCCTTAAATTCATATGCTACAAATGATCATGATATCTGGGATTAAAAAAACCTGCAAGACCTTCTTAAGATTTAAGGGATAAGGAACAAAACAAGATGTTCTCTTTCACAATGTTGCTACTAAACAGGTGGCCAGTCAAAATTTGTTCTAAATTAAAGGTAAAAGAGAAGAAGCATACATGCATGCATACATATTTACATTTGGAGCGATGGATGGATAGGTGGATACTCTCCCTCTCTCTCTTTACTCTTATACTTGTTTCAGTCATTTGACTGTGGCCATGCTGGAGCACCACCTTTAGTCGAGCAAATCGACCCCAGGACTTATTCTTTAGAAGCCTAATACTTATTCTATCGGCCTCTTTTTGCCAAACTGCTAAGTTACGGGGACGTAAACACACCAGCATCGGTTGTCAAGCGATGTTGGGGGGACAAACACAGACACACAAACACACATACATACATATATATATACATATGCATATATACAACAGGCTTCTTTCAGTTTCCGTCTACCAAATCCACCCACAAGGCTTTGGTCGGCCCGAGGCTATAGTAGAAGACACTTGCCCAAGGTGCCACGCAGTGGGACTGAACCTTGAATCATGTGGTTGGTAAGCAAGCTACTTACCACACAGCCACTCCTGCGCCTATGTGTAGATATGTATATATCTACACATCATCATTATCATCATCAGTAGCAGCAGCAACAGCTGGACACTGGACATGAATGTCTTGAACTCAAGAACTGAATCAGAACATTCCCCTTACTGGGTGGTCCATTGCAGGGTCCTGAATGGACTGAAGCAATATTAAATGAAGAGCATTGCCCAAAAACACAAAGCACCACCCAGTTTGGGAATACAAACCCCAAATTTGTGACTATGAGTGCAACACCCTAACCCCTAAATCATGCACCTTTACCTAAATACACATAAAAACATATCCCAACAGATAGGATCAAATTTTTGATATTATTTATTCACCATTACACATGTTTCCTTACAGGGGTTACAGAGTTATACATGTAGGAGAAACATGAAGGGCATCTCCAATTAAAAATTCATCTAAACAAAGGATCAAATAATTATTTGATTCTCTATCTGAAGAATTTCTTATAGGAGATATCTTTGATGTTTATTCTACAAGTACATTTTTGTAACTCCAATTAGTAAACAAAACATGTGTAATGGTGAGTATATAATACCAAAAACTTTTTCCCAATCTCCTTGTTTGATACGTAATTACTCTGCAAAACTATTTTCCAGTATTTTTCAAATCTTCTGCATGCCTCATCCAAATATAAAATATGCATACAATTCCAAAGCACAGGAATATGCAGATATGCTTTCTGATAACACAGCCCAGATTATAACCCAATATGCACTAAAATCCAATACACACAAACACACACACACATAAACACACACACATACATACACTCCCACACACAATAGAACTGACTGGTTTCCCAGAGACCTGTGAATCAACATTCTCTTCTTCGGTGAGACAAGGCAAACAACATTTCATGATAAAATATTGAAATATGAAAGGAGATTCACTTGGCAGCTAGAGACCTTCATATCATATATCTATACACATTTGACTGCATATATACACACAAACACACACACACATATACATATATATATGTATGTATACATATATACATATATATGTATGTATGTGTATATAGATACATATACACACATACACAAAACACATATATGTATACACATTCATATACATATATATATATATATATATATTTATATATACATATAAACATGCATATGTGCATACATATACACATATATACATATATAGGTATACATATATGTGGCTATGTGGTAAGAAGCTTGCTTCCCAACCAAATGGTTCTAGGTGCAGTCAAACTGTGACACCTTCAGCAAGTGTCTTCTACTATAGCCTCAGCAAAAAAGATCAATAGAATAAGTTCTAGGCTTGCAAAGAATAAGTCCTGGGAACTCCAGCATGGCCATAGTCAAATGATGTAAACACACCAACATCGGTTTCCAAGCGATGGTGGGATAAACACAGACACACAACCAAAATTATATATATATATATATATATATATATATATATAT
>NC_069007.1:9158177-9159434 GCF_001194135.2 Octopus bimaculoides
GGGCAAGTGTCTTCTACTATAGCCTCGGGCCGACCAAAGCCTTGTGAGTGGATCTGGTAGACGGAAACTGAAAGAAGCCTGTCGTATATATGTATATATATATATATGTATGTGTGTATGTGTTTGTGTGTCTGTGTTTGTCCCCCCAACATCGCTTGACAACCGATGCTGGTGTGTTTATGTCCCCGTCACTTAGCGGTTCGGCAAAAAAAGATTGATAGAATAAATACTAGGCTTCTAAAGAATAAGTCCTGGGGTCGATTTGCTCGACTAAAGGCGGTGCTCCAGCATGGCCACAGTCAAAAGACTGAAACAAGTAAAAGAGTAAAGGAGAGAGTGCTTTTATCTTTAGCCTTTACATGTTTCAGTCATTAGACTGCAGCCATGCTGGAGCACCGCCTTGTAGAATTTCACTCGAATGAATCGACCCCAGTACTTATTTTATCAAAGGCTGGTACTTATTCTATTGGTCCATTTTGCTGAACTATTAAATTATGGGGACATAAACACACCAACACCAGTTGTCAAGCAGTGCTATAGAACATGCACAGACACAAAGACACACACACAAACACACGCACACACAGAGGACAGTCTTCTTTAAGCTTCCATCTACCAAATCTACTCACAAGATTTTGGTCAACCTGAAGCTATAGCAGAAAACACTTGCCCAAAGTACCACACAGTGGACTGAACCTGGAACCATGTGGTTGGGATGGAAAATTTTTACCATACAGCCATTCTACACATCACCCACATAACCATATACCATGCCCCATGGCATCATACCACATTATAAACCATATTATACCATACTGCATCACACCACACTGTATATCACCACAGCATACCACATTGTAGCAAAACTTAGTGACAAATATACCTCAACAATTTTGATCCTAATCCAACTGGGACTGCCCCTAATGCTATGATACAAACTTCTTATTTTAAAGTCGTCTAAGCCAGGGGTTTTCAAACTTTTTGACTTGCAGACCCCTTTGTATTTCAGGCTTTACGTTAGGGACCCCCTTATAAACGCTTATGAAATTTATACATAAATATTTGCTTAAAATAACATATATTTTTACATTTATTTATTTAACAGTATTTAACAAATAGGTTTATTGTCAATTAAAAGATTTCGATTAAAAAACATATATAAAATCAAATTGCCCATAAAAAGTATTTGCTGTCCACGGACCCCCTGTCTTGTCCTTGCGGACCACAGTTTGAAAACCCCTGGTCTAAGCTATAAAC
>NC_069007.1:9159763-9165376 GCF_001194135.2 Octopus bimaculoides
TGCTAACCATTTTCATAGCAACCAGTCAGAGATTTGCCCCTGGTTCTAGGATACAAACTTCCTTTTTCGAAGTGATCTAAACTAAAAACTTCCATCAGAATTCCTTGTAAATCTACATTCCAAAAGCCAGCTTAATAATGATGAAATTATTTTACTACGTTCTTCATTATTTTCAAAATTAATTAAAACAAAGTAAATAGCAGAGACTCCAGCAAACAAGATCTGAAGAAGGAATTTTAATTCCGAAATATCATCGGACTATAGATAACCAAGTTACAACAGGTATATAGTCCATTTTTTGTTCTATAGTGCATTGTTATACCATTCTAAGCTTTTTATTCTTTACAAAGTAACTGTATTTTAACAGAAATATGGTAAGGAATGGATTAAGCGAATCTTGGATAAAACGTTCCACCAGAATTTCATGTAAATTTATGTCCCAAACACCAACTAATTAATGACTGAGTGATTTTACTAAATTCTTCATTAATTTCAAAATTAAATTAAAGTCAGCGTATATCAAACAGCGGTATGGTAGTAGAAGGTTATTTGTTAAGGCTATCTTTACAGATATTCTATAGAAATTACAGCCAGCACTAATTTTTGTTCCTGTGTTTCATATACGAGACGTCAGATGTAAACAAACAATGAGATCAAAGATGAAAATAGGTAGTGGGCATATCTGCCACATTTCGATGGGTTTTGTCTCTTCATCAGCACCCATTTAACCCATTGCTTAAATAGCCACTATATATAGCAGTTTATAGTTATTGGATTGACCAATGTACATAGCGCACAACACAGTGGAGCATGGTATTGACTTATAAAACTGCTGAATATACTTTATAGTGTGGAGGCACAATGGCTCAGTGGTTAGGGCAGCAGACTCGCGGTCATAGGATCGCAGTTTTGATTCCCAGACTGGGCGTTGTGAGTGTTTATTGAGCGAAAACACCTAAAGCTCCACGAGGCTCCGGCAGGGGATGGTGGCAAACCCTGCTGTACTCTTTCACCACAACTTTCTCTCACTCTAACTTCCTGTTTCTGTTGTGCCTGTAATTCAAAGGGTCAGCCTTGTCACACTGTGTCACACTGAATCTCCCCCGAGAACTACGTTAAGGGTACACGTGTCTGTGGAGTGCTCAGCCACTTGCACGTTAATTTCACGAGCAGGCTGTTCCGTTGATCGGATCAACTGGAACCCTCGACGTCGTAAGCGACAGAGTGCCAACACATACTTTATAGTACATTATGGTTACAGAACGAAATATCATGTACCTACAAGTCATTGGTAACAGAAGGGTTTAAGTAAATCTTGGTTAAAACTTTTAATCAAATTTCCAAACACCAACTTAATAATGATAAGCTTATTTTACTAAATTCTTTGTTATTTTCAAAATTAATTGAAGGAAAGAGAATGTAATTAACCCATTACCTACCAGTGTGATCTCATATGAGATCACTTAAAAATTACAAATTTCGTAATTATCTGTCAATATTTACACATATCTAACCTTTTTGCTATATCTACTAGGTATATTTCTCTGATATTCAAATGAGGTTTGCTAATTTTTCACACAATATCTCACTTATTTCTATTTAAGATGTTATTTTGAAATGTTATTTTGCTCAATCCAGCGTGTTTCTAAGGCTGTTTTATGCTAGAAATCAAAGTTTCATAAAAAAAATTCCAGTTAATAGAATTATGGGAGGTAATGGGTTAAACAGAAATATGTTAACAAAAATGGTCGTCATTACTCTTGGACATTTCTATCAGACCAGTACCACCACTACAACTCCTACCACTATCGCTATCATCCTATCATATAGACAGTCTTTATATTAGATACTCATCTTGATTTCTCTTCTCTTTCTTCTCAACCATCTCAAAAATCCACTTTTTAAAGAAATGTTAGGTTTTTCTGTCAGCATCCTTCATCTTTCAACATACAAACATTCCACACATGCATTCACATATACACACACAAACACATACTTGTCCATGTCCACACATCCCCAAAACATCCACACCCACACACAGCCACACACACTCACACATTCATACACTCATTCCTTCACTCACTCACACACATATACACTCACGCAGACACATACACAGCATTAGACTAACCGTCCAGCAAACTTGGGACCAGAATTTACTTGGATTTCTGAATTTTCTGGAGACAGTCTCAATATAAACTTAGAAAATAAAATAAACTACAAAATGCAAAAAAAAAAAAAAAAAGCTAAATTGTATCAATGAGATTCAAAGAAATACGCTTCTGCAGCAGAATTTGTTAAATATCTATTAATCCACTTAAAATTCTTAGAATATATTGTATTTTTCATCGTATAAACATTTTACAGTATAATGTTTATAGGATGAAAGTTAACTCAAAAAAAGTAAAGAAAATGGTTTTATTAACAGATGGAGGCACAAATTAATACACTTCTGAAGCAGAGTCTGTTTCATATTTATAAATCCACTTAAAATTCTTAAAACATGTTGTACAGCACCGTGTATTCTATATAATATTTAATGGATTAAATTTAAATGAAGAAAAGTGAAGGACGTGATCTTATTTAACAGATACAAGTTCAAATTAACATACTTCAAAAGAAGGGCCTGTTTGATTTTTATAAATCCACTAAAAATTCTTAAAATATATCACAATTGTACTCTGTATTGAGTACAATGTTTATAGGATGAAAATTAAACAAAGAAAAGTACAGAACTTGATTTAATTTAACAGGTACGGTGCAAGAGTGGCTGTGTGGTAAGTAACTTGCTTACCAACCACATGGCTCTGGTTCAGTCCCACTGCATGGCACCTTGGGCGAGTGTCTTCGACTATAGCCTCGGGCCGACCAAGGCCTTGTGAAAGGATTTGGTAGACGGAAACTGAAAGAAACTCGTCGTATATATGTATATATATATATGTGTGTGTGTGTGTATATGTTTGTGAGTCTGTGTTTGTCCCCCCAACATCGCTTGACAACCGAGGCTGGTGTGTTTACGTCCCCATAACTTAGCGGTTCAGCAAAAAGAGAACCGATAGAATAAGTACTAGGCTTATAAAGAATAAGTCCTGGGATCGATTTGCTCGACTAAAAAGGCGGTGCCCCAGCATGGCCGCAGTCAAATGACTGAAACAAGTAAAAGCATTAAAAGAGATACAGGTACAAAATAATACATTTCTAAAGTAGAATATGTTTGATCTTTAACAAACCAATTAAAAATGTAATGAGCAAAACTACTTTTAACATACTGTATGTAAATTAACCAACTTCCAAAAACAGGGTCTGTATACAGTATTGCAAAGTAATCTTGGATTTCTGGAAATTCCAGAATGGGAGGTTTATCGCTTTCCAATCACACGGTTCTGAATTCAGTCCCATAGCACATTGGGCAAGGGTCTTCTACTATAGTGCCAGGCTGACAAAAGCCTTGTGAGTGGATTTGATGGATCATGTGTGGGTGTGTGTGTGTGTGTCTCTCTGTCTGTGTTTGTTCTTCACCACCACTTGACAACTGGTGTTTGTCATGACTGACCATGGGATTGCACCTAGAAAGTTGCCCTCCCAGGCACAAGTCCAGGCAAGGTTGTTTATGGGAGACCAGCAGTCGCCCATGCATACCAGCCTCCACTCTCCATGCTACCAGTGTTATCCAAGGGAAAGGCAAAGGGGCCGATACAGCTTGGCACCTGTGACGTCGCAACTCATTTCTACAGATGAGTGAACTGCAGCAACGTGAAATAAAGTGTCTTGCTCAAGAACACAACACACAGCCCTGTCCGGGATTCGAATTCACAACCTCACGATCGTGTGTATGCATATACACACACACATACATGCATACACAGTTTTGTAGATGCAAACAAGAACAGGTGTCACAAAACACATGAGTTTAAATTTTTCTTCATGATATATATGTACATACACACACGCACACACGCACACACACACACACACACACACGCGCATGCACACACACATATATATGCATGGCATTATGTCATGCTTGAGAAGAAGACCCATCAAGCCAAGTAAAATTGCAGTCATGGCAGATACCGATGTCACGCAAATGGCATGAAAATGCAATCATTACACTCTTGGTGTGGTTGGCATTAGGAAGGGCACCCAGCCGTAGAAACCATGCCAAATCAGACTGGATTCTGGCGCAGCTTTCCACTTTGCCAGCCCTGGTCAAACTGTCCAACCCATACCAGCATGGACAATGGATGCTAAATGATGATGATGATGATGATGATGATGATGATGATATGTATATGACTATTTATCAGTTATTCCCCTTTATCTGCATCATCGTCTATGTAATTATTATCATTAAATGCTTATGTTACATGCTAGTATGTCTGTGAATATATATGTGTATAAAGGAAAAATAAAGTGTGTGTGTGTGTGTGCGCGTGTACATACAGATGTATAATTATGTTTATATATACATACATTGTAAATAACATCACCACAAACAATTTTATATATATACACATATATATATATATATATACATATATATATATATATATATATATATATATAGAGAGAGAGAGAGAGAGAGAGAGAAAGACAGACAGACAGATAGATATGAATTTACATCTGTGTGTGTGTGTATATAAATAAATATATAAGTGTGTGTGTATATGAATAAATATATGAGTGTGTGTGTGTGTGTGTATTGCAGAATCATCAGTGATACTGCAAGACACAAAATAAAATACAATATATATATATATATATATATATATATATATATATACACACAGTCATGTATGTATATTTTTGTTCTACAACAATGTAAACCTTCTACACTTAACTTACGCAACATTAAGTACTCTACATAGATACACATACACACTCATATCTATCTATCTATCTATCTATCTATCTATCTATCTATCTGTCTGTCTCTCTCTGTCTATCTATCTATCTCTCTATCTATCTGTCTATTTATGTACACACACACACACACACACACACACACACACACACACACATACACATACACATATATATTTTTACATATATAGGCAACAGATGAGATCCAGAGATTCTTGGTATAGAAAACACTTTGTAGCATTCAAATGATTTGAACTTAGGCTCCGATGGTTTTACAAAGGAGCAATTCTGTGGTGTAAAAGAGTGGCTGTAAGAGGAGTCCAGGTGCAAGACTAAGTTGTTATATTTAATTTATCTGCATAACTGCCTCTGTTTATATATATATATAAATATAGAGAGATATATTTGTAGAAAGATATATATATACTCATACACACACGCATGTGTGTAAACACACACACACATAAATATGTCAATAAATATACTGATAGATAGATAGATACATACATACACACATACATATATAGACATTTACAGATATGAATATAGATATATGTATATTAAATAAAGAATTTTACTATATATGTGTGTGTGTGTGTGTGTGTGTATTTTATGTTCTAACACAACATCCACTTTTAAGCAGATATATGTATGTATCTCTCTCTCTCTCTCTCTCTCTCTCTCTCTCTCTCTCTCTCTCTCTCATATATATATATATATATATATATATATATATATATGTGCGTGAGA
>NC_069007.1:9165386-9165929 GCF_001194135.2 Octopus bimaculoides
AGCCTGGTGTTGCCATCCAGTTTCACCAGTCCTCAGTCAAATCATCCAACCCATGCTAGCATGGAAAGCGGACGTTAAACGATGATGATGATGATGATGATATAAAGTGCCTATATGTGTGTATTTGAATAAGAAGATATATGCAACACATTCACACACACATATATTAATATTTTAGCAGAAGTAGTAGAGTGATCAAGGTCCGAGAGTTTCGTGCATTGGCGAAATATTAATAAAAATATACACATACTCATATTTTGAGCCCTATTTTTCCTGTTTGCATCAACATATATGTATATATACATATATATACATATATGTGTATATATATTTTCGTTACCATATCATAAATCAGAAGAGCATACCCTATGAAATATAGAGCAGTTGTTTATTTTTGTATGTGTATTTTTTTTTTTGCAGAGAATAGTTATCATTTAGCAAAACTGAAGAAATGTCTAGTTCATGCTAGATATGAAACCAATGCATTTTTTCTAAAGTATTATGTTACAAGTACAAATATATATATATCTATATATATATATA
>NC_069007.1:9173368-9175026 GCF_001194135.2 Octopus bimaculoides
GTGGTAGTTGTTATTCTTGGTGGTTATTGTGGTGGTGGTGATGGTGGTTGTGGTGGTGGTATTTGTTGGAGATGGTGTTGGTGGTGGTGGTGGTGGTGGTAGTTGTTATTCTTGGTGGTTATTGTGGTGGTGGTGATGGTGGTTGTGGTGGTTGTGGTTATGGTTGTGGTGGTAATATTTGTTGGAGTAGTAGTTGCTATGATGGTGGTGGTGGTGGTGGTAGTTATGATGGTAGAGGCAGAAGCTGTTGAAGTAGTAATTATGATGATGGTAGCGGTTGTGATTATGGTGACAGTGGCGATGATGATCATGATTGTGATGGTTGAGGTGGTAGTTGTAATGATGTGGTCAGGGTTACGGTAATAGTGACGGTGTGTTTCCCATTGTGATGGCTGTGGTGATGGTGTTTGTAGCAGTGGTAGTAGTGGTGATGGTGATGGTGTTGGAGGTGCTGATAGTGGGTGGTGGGGAGGTGATAGTGGTGGGGTGGTGGTAGTGGTGGTGGTGTTTGTAGCAGTGGTAGTAGTGGTGATGGTGATGGTGTTGGTGGTGCTGAGAGTGGTGGTGGAGAGGTGACAGTGGTGGTAGTAGTGGTGGCAGTGGTGGTGGTGATGGTAGCGCAAGTGGTGGTGGCGGTAACTATCACAACATATCCACATCACTTATCTCTTATTTAAGACAGCAATTTGCAATTAAAAGGTGATTTGGCTGTGATTTTTAGCAAATTGTACAGTCACATAGAGGTAACCCCATTGGTGGCATGGATTTTGCTCTTGTCACGGTTGCTCCTCTTGTTCTTCTTGCTGTCTTTAAGGTTTTCTGGTAGCAGTGAACATCTGTAGATGACAATGGTGAAACTACTAATAGTAGTATTCACTAATAGGCGCAGGAGTGGCTGTGTGGTAAGTAGCTTGCTTACCAGCCACATGGTTCCAGGTTCAGTCCCACTGTGTGGCACCTTGGGCAAGTGTCTTCTACTATAGCCTCGGGCCGACCAAAGCCTTGTGAGTGGATTTGGTAGAAGGAAACTGAAAGAAGCCCATCGTATATATGTATATATATATATATATGTATGTGTGTTTGTGTGTCTGTATTTGTCCCCCCACCGTCGCTTGACAACCGATGCTGGTGTGTTTACGTCCCCGTAACTTAGCAGTTCAGCAAAAGAAACTAACAGAATAAGTACTAGGCTTACAAAGAATGAGTCCTGGGGTTGATTTGCTCGACTAAAGGTGGTGCTCCAGCATTGCCACAGTCAAATGACTGAAACAAGTAAAAGAGTAAAAGGTGCAGGAGTGGCTCTATGGTAAGAAGCTAGCTTCTCAACCAGATCGTTCCAGGTTCAATCCCTCTGCATGGCACCTTAGGCCGACCATATATATATATATATATATTAGTTTATGTATATATTAATATTATCTCAGTTATTAAAACCTTCGATAATTTAAATATGTTAATAGTTACCAGAAGTAGCAAAATTACACTAAAAAACAAGATATCACAGCCGTTTTACAGGTAGGGATACCGAGTTAAAGTGATACATTTTGAGAAGATATGGATAATAATAAATGGAGCAAAACGCATGTCAATAAAAGTTCCTTTAATTCTGGAACTTTTATTGACATGTGTTTTGCTCCATATATATATATATATATATA
>NC_069007.1:9177430-9179760 GCF_001194135.2 Octopus bimaculoides
ACGTGTACATAAATATAATAGTAATATTAGGGAATACAATTCCAAAACTTACAGGGAAAATTCAATTTAGCAATTCTAAATCAAATTTCCCAATATATAATACATATATAATTTAGAGAAAAACCAACTATTAACAAATTCAACAATGAAAAATGTCATTCAAAACATCTAGAAAAACAAATATACCACAAAAACTCTATTCCAAAAATCAATAAATTACATAATCAATGAATAGCAAATAATATTATATATACATATACACACACATATTCATGTTTGTGTTCCCAGCAAATTCACTCTTATCAGTCTTATTTACCATTCATTGCTCCACTCACCCAATGAACACTCTGCCAAAAACACTATGTATAAAGCTTGAAAAACTAAACTTAAATCTTGAAGGTTAGTGAGCTGAAACTTTGAAGTCACTGTCAACATCTTCCTGTTCTGGTGATCTGATGCACTGGCTTTCTTCATCCACATTGATTGGTGAATACACAATGGCATTGTATAATACATAGCATACATGTTAGTGCAGACATGTAGATACAATTTATCATGCACTGAAATATTATTACATGAAGAAAGGTGTGAAACAGCTGTAACCCTAAGCATGACAAATGGTTAAATAAACATATTCACCTGTCATACCTCCTGACTTTTATGGTTTATGTATATAATGTATATATGTGTATATTTGTGTATATTCTTTTACTTGTTTTAGTCATTTGACTGCGACCTTGCTGGAGCACCACCTTTAATTGAACAAATTGACCCCAGGACTTATTCTTTGTAAGCCTAGTATTTATTCTATCAGTCTCTTTTGCTGAACCGCTAAGTTATGGGGACATAGACACACCAACATCAGTTGTCAAGTGACAGTGGGCTGGGGGGACAAACATAGACTGCTTTGATTTCCGTTTTATTCAGGTGGATCGTCATAGGCATTCAGTGTTTAAAAAATCTTATATTTTTATAATTAAATATTATTAGGTATTTTATTTTTAAAAAATTGTTAAAGTAGAATTAATACTCATAAACTTTAACAACAAAATTGTATATGGATCCCCAAGGGCCATATGGATTCTGGTTGAAAACCATTGTTACAAAGATTTCACTCATTGGATTACATATGTATGAGACAGTAGGGTGATTTGAGGGAGATTTGACTGCTCTTATAGCCATTTGATGCTTAACCCTTTCATTACTGTATTTATTTTGAGATGTTCTGTGTTTCTTTCAATTAATTTTAAATATAACAAAGAATTAAGTAAAATAACTTAGTTATCATTCAGCTAGTGTTAGGAACGTAAATTGCGACTAAGGTTTGGTGGAAGATTTTAATTCAAAACTTATGAAAACAAGACATTTGTACTACAGAACCAGAACCGGTTTCAGCCGGGTTGGTAACGAAAGGGTTAAAAGATCCTATTGTATATTTATAATTAAATATTATTAGGAATGGTACAAAAAATAATTGTTAAAACATTTTGTATATTGTAGAAATAAAACCGATTTATTGCCTATAGATTTTAACAGCGAAATCTTATTCGTTTAACTGCTCAAACACAACAGATTATCAGAGAACATTTTATTACATTAAGTTACAGATAACAATGTCCAAAGATAGGTAGATGGCTGAGCATTTGGTAATTAATTTTGGAAGGAGATAGAAAGAAAAGGAATTGAATGAGATAGAAGTTTACAAAGGTACAAGACAAAAGAGGAGAGTGAAAGGGTGTTAGAGAAAACAACTAGAGAGATGATTATAGGAAAAAGAAAAAGGAGGAAAACAGAAAAAAGAAAGAAAGGAAAATGTAAAGATGGAAATTAGGAAGAGGAAAAAGGGAAAATAGAAAGAGACACATGTAAAAGGCTCCTGTACTGGGACACATAAGCGACACCCAGCACACTCTGTAAAGTGGTTGGCATTATGAAGGGGATCAAGCAATAGAAACCAATCCAAAACAGACTGGAACCAAGTGCAGCTCTCCGGTTTGCCAGTTTCAGTCAGACTATCTAACACAGGGGTTTTCAAACTGTGGTCCGTGGACCGCAGGAGGTCCACAAGGACAAGACAGGGGGTCCGTGGACAGCAAATACTTTTTATAGGCAATTTGATTTTATATATGTTTTTTAATCGAAATCTTTTAATTGACAATAAACCTATTTGTTAAATACTGTTAAATAAATAAATGTAAAAATATATGTTATTTTATAAGCAAATATTTATGTATAAATTTCATAAGCGTTTATAAGGGGGTCCCTAAGGTAAAGGCTGAAATATAAAGGGGTCCGCAAGTCAAAAAGTTTGAAAACCCCTGATCTAGCAC
>NC_069007.1:9180536-9181019 GCF_001194135.2 Octopus bimaculoides
ACTAGGTGGACTGCTAATGTGCTAGAAGATCACTACTAGTAGACACATGACATGTGATCTTCTTCTAGCACATTAGCAGTCCACCTAGTGGCCTCCCTTAAATATATATACACACACATAAAAACATTACATATATATCAAGATATATACATACATATGTATGCATACATGTGTATAGATGTAATTATGCATTTAAATATACATGTATCAATACAAATATACGTACACCAACGTGTGTGTTTGTGCATGCATCTATATACATGTGAGCACATATATAAATTTCATAAAACCCACCCTGGTAGATCCACTGCATATACAAACAATTCTTATTCAAATATATAGAGACGTATTAATAGCTTTCTATTGCAGACCAATAACATAAGGAACAACTGTGTATTTCTGTATATCTATATACAAATATCTAAATATCTCCCTACATATTATTTATCTATTTATATATATATATATATATATATATATATA
>NC_069007.1:9183509-9185365 GCF_001194135.2 Octopus bimaculoides
ATATATATATATATATATATATATATAGATATGCAGGGCAGGGAAATCATCAATTAGTAATAAAATTAATAATTAACAATTCTGCCGGGTGTATCAAAAATATCGCTATCAATCTGTAGTAATAATTTGTAGTTTTGAAATCAGTAGTTCTTTGACTGCTATTTCTGAATTCTCAGTATGTTGGAGAAGCAGGTTACTGTCAATCCCTATACATTTATGATTATATATATATATATATATGTCTTGCCCGCATACGTTTTTGGTATGTCGCTGAATTTCATTTGAGAACAATTAGGTCTTAGTAGACACATTACATGTGATCTTCTTCTAGCACATTAACAGTCCACCTAGAGGTTTTCTTTATATATCCTTATATATATATATATTATATATATATATAGATATATAGATATACGCAAGGGGTACCAAAAAGTTCCTGGAGGTTCAGTTGATTATGATCTTATTCAACATATTCCCCTCTGATATTCACACATTGTAGCAGTCCTTCAGTTTTCTAAGTCCTGTAAAAGAACTCGGAGGGTTGGGCCTCCAACCAGGCCTTTCACAATGTCCTTAAAACCAGGAATTTCTTGGGCATCCCCAGGTATATATGTACATATATATACATATATGGATATATACATAGATGTACATATATGTATACCTACACACAGACACAGACACACACACATATATACATGTACATACATGTATTTCATGTTGAGAACAATTTAGGTTTTAATAGACACAAGATGTGATCTATTTCTAGTGCATTAATTGTCCACGTTAGTGGCCGACGTTATTTTTTTAAATGTACCTTAATCCCCTGAGATTGCAGATAATATTTCTGAATCTCTTTGATTCTTTAGATGTGCTGGCCTCCTGATAATTAATCGATATTAATTAATATATGACTAATTACCAGATTTTATAATAATATTTTACCCATTGTATATATATATATATATATATATATATATATGTATATGCATATACATACAAGCATATATAAACACACACACACAGGCATTTATATATATATATATATGTACAAACATATATATATGCATACATATACATACAAGCATACATAAACACACACACACACATATATATATATATATAAAAATATATATATGTATATATATATCATTATCATCATTTAACAACTGTTGTCTTTGAAGTGATCGTACACAATGGTACCGGTAACATATTGGTCTCAAATTTTGGTACAAGGCCTAAAATTTGGGGTAAGAGGAGTAAGTCAATCACATCAACCCCAGTGCTCAACTGGTGGTCCTTTTATGAACCCTGAATGAAAAGCAAATTCAACCTCAACGGAATTTCAACGAGAATGTAAAGATGGGCAAAATGCCTCTAAGCATTTCGCGTGGCTTCCTAACAATTCTGCTAGCAATTACAGCAATTATATATCAGAAGACTTTAGTAATTTTGAAACAGAAATATTCCTTGTTGTTATAAATATTTATGTATGTCTACAGTGTTAGGTGTTAGGAAGGATATCCAGCCGTAAGACCCATGCCAAAGCAGATACAGTAGTTTGATGTAGGCCTTCTACCTGGCCGGCACCTCTCAAACTGCCCAACCCATGCCAGCATGGAAAACATGTGTCAAATGATAATGAAGATGATGATGATATATGTATATATGACACATGTAATATATATATATATATATTTAAAGCAGAAAGCAGTAAAGAGTTACACAGATTTGCTAATATCACTGGATTACCCCAGGAGATGGAATTAACATGTAGCAGACAAAAAACATAAGTGTTTTTAAGTGCGCATTACATGGCTTTTGCCCAAACTAAACCAAGGGGATGAACTATATAT
>NC_069007.1:9185941-9187715 GCF_001194135.2 Octopus bimaculoides
TATATATATATATATATATATATATATATATATATATATATTTCATCCCCTTGGTTTAGTTTGGGCAAAAGCTATGTAATGCGCACTTAAAAGCACTTATGCTTTTTGTCTGCTACATGTTAATTCCATCTCCTGGGGTAATCCAGTGATATTATCCAGTTATGTTCCAGGTTACGATTAACTGCATCGATTCGTATTTAAGGACTACTATGGGTCATCACTCACACTGCAATTTCTCCAATGGATAATTCCATATTCTCTTCACGGGATAGTATTATTATCTGGAGTGTATATTAGCAATAATTATAACGATATAGAATATAGAGACTAGTCTATCCTCATAATTCTTTTTCTTTTATGTTACAATTTTATGCAGCATATTTTTAGGTTATTACAACCTACACATGTTTCCACTGCGCAGAGTAAGGGCTTTGAAACTAGCTGGTGGACAGACCCTGAACAAAGCTGCACAGAAAATTATGCCCTCTTGCATGTGCAACTGCCAATATTTTGTACAGTGGGAACACACACAGGTCGCAATAACCATAAAACTATGTTGTATGAATTGTAAGATAAAAGGAAATAAATTTTGAGGATGAACAAGTCTCCATATTCTGTATCATTATATTTATTTTATTATTGCTAATATACACTCCAGATTATGTGTGTGTGTGTGTGTGTGTATTATAGAAATATATATAAGGATATATATACATGCACAATTTATAAATATATATACATACACACATACATATGTATATGCATATTTCAACATGTATGTATACATTTACATATGATAGCCACAGCTCCTGAGCTGAAACTAGTATATATATATATATATATATATATATATATACATATATATATATATATACTATATCTATAGTATAAATACATACACCTATGTAAATGTATTATTTAAGTATATACAAATAACTACAAATGTGTGTGTGTGTATGTGTGTGTGTGTGTACATAGATAGATATATAAATATATACATACAGGGAAAATAAAGATAGACAAAAGTTAATATTAGAACTTCTACATAAATGTCACCAATGTGTTGTTGGGAGGAATGCAATAGGTGTTTTAAATACATAGAGATACTCAACCACAATGGATGCCCGGAAACATAGGATTCATAGACTCTATGTATATATGTGAAGGGTGTGTGTGTGTGTGCGCACGCATATATATACACAAATACATACATATAGATATCTATACATATACAGCCACATATATATAGATGTGTGTGTATACATATACATATAAATATGGGTGCGTGTGTGTGTGTTTGTACATATATATGTATATAAATATATTCACACATACACACACATATATATACACATACATACCTACATGTATATACGTACATATATATATATATATAAGGTAAAGAGTAAAAGTGTCAAAAGGAAGAGTAAGTATGGTTAGGCAGCTTTTTAATGATCGCTACATATGTTTCGATACATATAGATCTACGTATATATATACAGGATTTAAATTCAAATTCAAATTAAAAATAAATTAAATTAGGTAACGATTTACCTGTATATGTATCTCCTCAGGCGATATTTAATCGCTGCCTCCGTAAGTAAATCTTGATTTTAATGCAATTACATCCATGGCTCCTTTGAAACTAAGGCTAGAATTGGTAGCATACCAAAATAATACTACCGGCCATTTGGGAATTCGAAGGGTGAACGAGCACTATTTTTTACTCTAATACGTTCTTAACAGAACATACCTCAACTATATATATACATAT
>NC_069007.1:9188289-9189172 GCF_001194135.2 Octopus bimaculoides
ATACACTGTTTTTAACAATTTCACCTTAATATCAGAGAATGTGTGACAATCAGTATGTAACACTACAAAGTTCATACAAAGCTTTATACTTTAAATATATTTTATCATCAAAGAATGTATATATGCATTTTAATACTCAAACTGTTTTTTAACATTTTTTATTATTCTCAAAGACTTTTGATAATCTTTTTCTAAAAAAGTGAAACCGGTTAAGTAAATAAATATTTTTAAAAAATAAGTGCATTTTCAAACCTTCTTTCATATATATTTCCACTCATACGGTATTCCACAACTTTACTTTATTATATATATATATATATATATATACACACACACAATAATATATATCTATAAATATTTGTCCTCATGCAGGGTTATAATACAAAGTTCCCTTAAACTGAAGAACTGTGCAATTCTGTTTGTATATTTTTCTAAAAAAAGCTAGCATGCCAAAGCTTTAAGTCACTCTCACAAATCCTCAAGTATAATATAAGCATATATATGTATGTGTGTGTATGTATATAGGCACAGGAGTGGAAGTGTGGTAAGAAACTTGCTTCTCAACTACATGGTTCTGGGTTCAGTCCCACTGTGTAGCACCTAGAGCAAGTGTCTCTTACTATAGTTTCGGGCCAACCAAAGCCTTGTGAGTGGATTTGATATACAGAAACTGAAAGAAGCCCATTGTATATATACATATTTCTATATATATATATAGATAGATAGATAGATAGATAGATAGATTTGTGCGTGTGTGTCTGTGATTGTCCTCCTACCATCACTTGACAACCGACGCTGGTGTGTTCATGTCCCCGTAAACTAGCAGTTCGGCAAAAGAAACTGATAGAATAAGTACTAGGCTTACTAAGAATAGATTCTGTAC
>NC_069007.1:9189182-9192916 GCF_001194135.2 Octopus bimaculoides
TATATATATATATATATATATATATATATATATATATACATATATATATACATATATACATGCTAAAGGTGCTGTGCAGTGGGATTGAACTTGGAACAATGGCTATGTGATAAGAAGTTTGCTTCCCAACCATATGGTTCTGGGTTCAATCCTACTGCACAGCACCTTTGTGTGATGGGTAAATTATCTCCAATTTATATTTTTAATTGCACGTATACGCATTGTATGTTTTTCATTTTGTCAACTACACAGCCTGTAGGGTCAGTTGGGCACCATCAGTGAGAAAAATAGCATCGTAATGCAAAATTCACTCTGTCAGAAATGTGGAAACAACATGTTTGCCATTCATGCAGGTAGCTTCAATACAAACATTTCTGAGTGCTTGGGTGTCAATCTGAGAACATGTACCAAAAGTGATAAAAATCAAATATCCAGTTAACACTATGGTGTTTCGAGTGATGGCGACATTATCTTCATTCATCTTCATACATGGCCTCATACTCAACATGGAGGTTTACATCAAGTGCCTAGAGGAGGTAGTGCTGCCCTGGCTCAAGAAGATGGCTGCTGGAACACCCTATGTCTGGCACCAGGACACTGTACCATGCCATACAAGCAGAAGATAGTCATGGCTGTCAGACAATTTCTGTGACCACATAACTCCTAACATCTGGCCCCCTACCTCTCCAGACTGCAACCCTTTTGATCGTTATGTGTGGGGCACAGTTGAGGGAGAGACAAACAAAATTTCTTGTAACACCAAAGATGAACTGAAGGCAAGGATTATGGCAGCATTCACCAACTTGAAGCCAATGGCGATTTTATTAAACATTAATTAAAAATTTACTCTTTAGTATTTGAAGATATTTTTATGTAATTTTAGTAAATATATCTGTTAAAACAAGATATATATCTTTTATATTCTATTGTTTCAGTCAACAGACAGTGGCCACGCTGGGGCATCACCCTGAAAATTTTTTAGTCAAACAAATCCACCCCTGTATTTTTTCTCTTTTCAAACCTGGTAGTTCCTCTATCAGTCTCTTTTGCTGAACAGGGGCATAAACAAACCAACACCAGTTGTGATTTGGGGGTGGGGGACAAATATAGGCATAAACACACACACATACAAATACACACACACAACAGGCTTCCATTCTGAAGCTATAATAGAAGAGACTTGCCCAAAGTGCCATACAGTGGGACTGATCTTGGGACTATGTGGCTGGGAAGTAGGCATCTTATCACACAACCATACCTATATATATGTATACTAGTAGCTGACGTACCCAGTAATTCCTGGGAATACAAAGTATGTAGCTCTTAAAACGGTTTTTGTGCATTTACAGAGAATACCAAACTGTCTTACACAGGATTTTGTCATTAGGAATTCCTAATAAATTATGAATACCCAAATTGTGAAGTCAGTTATGTAATAGCATGAAATTTGTTACCCAATAGTAAAAATTCAAATAAAGTAGCCCCCAAAAAAGGGCTTTAATGCGTTCCCAGAGTATATAGAACATAGGAGGGAATACTAATAAGGTATGTATACTAAAATCATGAAGCATGTTATGTAATAACACGTTAATCAGATATAAGATAATAACAATTCAAAGTAAATAACTATGAAAAGTGCTGTGCGATCCCAAAGAATATTACCCTCAGCGGCACTAGTGTTGGCATATTCGTGAATAAGTCACAAACTGAAATATGTGGGTCTATTGTTTAGGAAAATACTATTTACTTGTTTAAGGGTTGTACTGGATAAATTGCGAAAATAACTCTAACAATTCAAATCCTAAGAAATAAGAATACTCAATTTCATTTTTACCAAATAATTTAGGAAAATGAATTGGTCATTTCCCTTGGCTATATATAAGGATCCCTTCAAGTGGCCCTATTATCGATTTTTTTCAACAATCTGAGTATGTCATGAGGTTTCCAGACATGAGTTCTACTCACGTGTCAAGTTTCATCAAAATTGATAAAACGATGTAGGAGTAGTTAGCTAACAACTCCACAAACACACCCACAGACAGAATTTCCCACATATGTAGTAGATATATATATATATATATATATATTTATATGTATGTATATATATATATATGCATGTGTATGAAGCACAAGTTTATATTTTCTTGTGTCTAGGGAGAGTCATTATGCCAATATTAACACACACCCTGGTTCAATTCCACTCTTGTATTATTGGTCAATCTATTATACACATATCTTCATATATACAGGGTGGGGTGCAAAAGTAGGTATACAGTTATTAAAATAAGACAACACATACAATACTCTTATTTTTATCAAAAAATTAAAAGTTATAATAAAAGTATTATTATTATGATTAATAACACTGAAGATATCAAAAACAAAGCTAACTTTTAATTTTATTATAAAAATAAACGAGTACTTTACATGTTTTCTTTTTCATAACTGTATACCTACTACTGTGTGTGTGTGTGTGTGTGTGTGTGTATGTGTGTGTGTGTGTGTGTGTATACAACCATATATACATACATACATTTGCACACATCTATATTATATATATATATCTTCGAAACGCTGGTGTTAAAACGGGGGTAGCTGATGAAGTAGAATGTTCTCTATGTGGCTTGTGTGTTTTCTCGTCTACGTTTGGTTTGCAATGTCCTGTACCCAGATATGCACCTATACATACAGGTGGATGTCGGTACACACATACCTGTACGTATATATGCATATACTCATTTACTATTTGTTTTTATATATACATATATATATATAATAATAATAAATGGAGCAAGCGTTTGGCTCCATTTATTATTATTATCCATATCTTCTCAAAATGTATCACTTTAACTTGGTATCTCTACCTGTAAAACGGCTGAGATATCTTGGTTTCTATTGTAATTTTGCTACCTCTGGTAACTATTAACATATTTACATTATCAAAGGTTTTTTTTTTAAAACTGAGATAATATTAATATATACATAAACTAATATATATATATATATCGACTTATCCCTTCATATGTATAGCCATCTATTTGTATCCATATATAAACATGGATACACATGTTCAAATATGTGTGCATGTATGTATATGTATGCATGCTCAAGAACACAACACACAGCCCGGTCCACGAATCGAACTTATTATCCTACCTCATAATTGTGACTCAGATGCTCTATCCACTGTGTCATATATATATATATATATATATATATATATATATATATACGAAAGGCATATAGATGTTTAAAATCTGGTTTTCTTTATGTTATGTATCATTACGTTTTGCAACGTAGAATTCTTACGTCTAATGACTCATTATGTAAGTGTCAGGATGAACAAGGGACCTGTTGTCACTACAGGGTAAACCTGTTGGGTTTTCAGAGATGTGAAGATGCAATTGACTAAATGAGTGAACATACTGCCCCAACAGACAGCAGTCTCTTAACTAAAGCAGAATAAATATATTCATAAACACCCACAAAGTCACATACACATCTATATGTGTGCGTGTGTATGTATATATATATACACACAGTATATTTTATACTGCTCTATAACTTAAGAGTGTGCTTCTTTTTTGGATTTATGTTCTACCAATGATCGATATATATATATATATGTATATATATATATATATATATATATACATATATATTTCATATATATTTCCACTCGTACGGTATTCCACAACTTTACTTTATTATATATATATATATATATATATATA
>NC_069007.1:9193122-9193662 GCF_001194135.2 Octopus bimaculoides
ATATATATATATATATATATATATATATATATATATATATACATGTAGATATGTGAGGGTGTGTGGCTTAGTGGTTTGGGTCGTAATATAATGAGTTCAGTTCTGACCAATGCATTGTGTTACATTGCTCCAGTCCACTCAGCTGGCAAAAATGATTCTGTGCCTGTATTTCAAAGTGCCAGCTTTGTTACATTCCGTGTCACGCTGAATCCCTTAAGAACTACATTAATGGGACATGTCCGTGGAGTGTCCACCAACCTGTATGCTAATTTCACAAGCAGGTTGTTCCGTTGATTGGATCAAATGGAACCTTTCTCATTGTAACCAACAAAGTGCCATGATATATATATACATATATACACGCATAGATATAAAAAGACAAATATAAACACACACACACATATATATATACACACTTATATACAGATGGTTTTTTTGCATACATATACATATAAATATATATATACACTAATATATAGATGTATTTTTTTACATACATACATATATATATATACATATATATATATATATATATATATA
>NC_069007.1:9193762-9201802 GCF_001194135.2 Octopus bimaculoides
ACGCTCTTCCACAGAAAGGAACAAGGAGAGAAAAAAAAGAATGTGTAGTGGCTAGCAATCTAACATGGCGAATACTGGACAGAAGTGTCGCACAGGAGAGCTAGGAAGAAGGGGAGATAATAAAGTGATATGTATATGTATATACACATATATATATAGGGATGTATGTATATATACAAGGGAGTGCTGAAAAGTTCCTGATTTTGGGTAAAAGGAGGATTAATTATGGTTTTATTCAACATATTCCCCTCTCAGATTCACACACTTATTGCAGCAGTCCTTCAGTTTTTCTAAGCCCTGTAAAAGAACTTGGAAGGTTGGGCCTCCAACCAGGCCTTTTGTGATACCCTTAAACTCAGAAACTTTTCAGCATTCCCTTGTGTATACGCATATATATATATATATATATATATATATATATATACATACATATATGTGTGTGTGTGTGTTTACATATATATACATGCATGTATGTGTATATATATGTATATACAGACCCACACACATACATACACATATATATGATCATTACCGTCATTGTTTAACATCTGCTTTCCATGCTGGCATGGGTTGGATGGTTTGACATGCACCGGCATGGGTGCATTTACGCAGCACTGGCACCGGAAAGGACTAGCCAGTATGTGTGGAAGACAGCAATGTTACTTAACTTCACATGTCTTATCAAGTGCAGCAAATCACCACATCTTCTTGTACACACACATATGTGTGTACCTATGCATGCATATACATACACACACACACACACATATATATATATATATATATATATATATATATATATATATATATATATATATATATATATATATATATATATATATGTACATTCACATGCATACACAAACACACATATACATATACATGTTGATATCATAAGGTCCTCAGCAGCCTTGGACATTTTCTAGGCATTTTTCAAGGATGATGATGATGATGATGACGATGGTAGTTTAATTAAAGCCAATATACTAACCTTTTAGAATTTAGATTACTCTGTCAAATGTAATTCCTATTTATTTGAGTGGCCTAGTGATTAGAGTGTTGGACTCATGATTGTAGGATTGTGGTTTCGATTCCTGGATTGGGCAATGCTCTATGTTCTTGAACAAAATACTTCATTTCACTTCATTTCACGTTGCTCCAGTCCACTCAGCTGGCAAAAATGAGTCATCCTGTGATGGACCGGTGTCCCATCCAGACAGGGAATATATATACCCTGGAAGTTAGGAAGCTGGCCCTGTCAGACTCGGGAAAGAACTTTTCAATTAATCATGAATTATCTTGTAGCTTCAAAATTTCAATGATGTGGTTGTTTATTTCCAGAATGACACTGTAGGATAAGTGTAAGAGGCCAGATCTGGCCAGTGTCAACATAAAACAGGTCAAATATTTTGGCTGAATGTGACCAATTTAAATACAAATTGGTTAATGAAGTCTTTGAAAAAAATCTAATTAATTAACGCTAATTACGTAGTTAGGACGATAAAACATTATATCAGTGGCTGTTATTATTTTAATCTCATTTTGCTCATGATGGGTGACAACTGTAGACATATTTCAGTCTGATGCAATTTCGTCAGTGAAGTTTGGCTTTCTCTGGAATTATTAGATTAGATTAATAATAAGATAATCTCTAGATTAATGCAAAATAATAGGCATGTGTATGTATAAATAAAAGATACATACATATGTATTGATGTATATGTATAGACATGTGTGTATATATACATGTATATACACACATCACATGGACATGGACTGGGTTCATTGGTCAGCCTGAAGATATGGAGGAAAATAGTTGCCCAGGGTGCCATGCAGTGGGACTGAACCCCAGGACGATGAGGTTGGAAAGTAAGCTTTTTACCACACAGCCATGCCTGTATATAATATATATGTATCTATGTATATTTTTGTATTTTTCTCTATTTCTCTTTCACTGTCACACACACACATTATCACATACACAGACATTCATTCACACACAGACACATACACATACACACACAAATACACACATTTAATTGCACACATTGCCAACCCATGCCAGCATAGGAAATAGACATTAGATGATGATGATGATTATCTGACACACACACACACACACACACACACACACAGTGTCTTACTCCCTAATATATATATGTCATGTTGCCAGTTTAGCCAATAAAAACATGCGCACTATATATTTGGTGTTAATTTGCTTCAGCTTTATATTACATTAATCGTATTTCGGTCAAAACAAATATATATATATATATATATATATATATAGTTTTAGGGAAAATAACCAATTTTCAAGAACTCATCGATGAAAATCCACTATCACATATAGAAAAATTAATAATTAAAAGCACAATAAATGATTATAATATTATATTATAATATTATATTATACTCATTTATTGTGCTTTTAATTATTAATTTTTCTATATGTGATAGTGGATTTTCATCGATGAGTTCTTGAAAATTGGTTATTTTCCCTAAAACTATATATTTTATATATACTTTATCTATAAGGCTCAATTTAATTTTAATTTTTTATAAATTGATTTTAATTGAGTATTTTACCTGTAATTTTGGATTTTGTCCCTAATATTATTATATATATATATATATATATATATAGGAGTGACTGTGTGGTAACTAGCTTGCTTACCAACCACATGGTTCCGGGTTCATTCCCATTGCGTGGCACCTTGGGCAAGTGTCTTCTACTATAGCCTCGGGCCGACCAAAGCCTTGTGAGTAGATTTGGTAGATGGAAAATGAAAGAAGCCTGTCGTATATATGTGTATGTATGCGCGTGTCCCCACCCAGCATCGCTTGACAACCGATGGTGGTGTGTTTACTTCCCCGAAACTTAGCGTTTCGGCAAAAGATGAAAGATAGAATAAGTACTAGGCTTCCAAAGAATAAGTCCTGGGGTCGATTTGCTCGACTAAAAGGCGGTGCTCCAGCATGGCCGCAGTCAAATGACTGAAACAAGTAAAAGAATAAACGAAAAGTAAAAGAATATATATATATATGTATGTTTGTATTATGTATGTATGTATGTATGTATGTATAGATAGATAGATAGATAGATAGATAGATAGATAGACAGACAGAGAGAGACTGATAGGCATATAGCTAGATAGAGAGATTGACAGATAGATAGACAAATAGATAAATAGATGGATAGATAGATATACAGACAGACAGGCATAAAGATAAATAGATAGACGGATAGATAGATTGATAGATAGATTGATAGATGTATTTCTCTCTCAACACCACCATCACCACCAACATTAACCACCATAACCAAACACTTTAAATACGCACACACAGGCACACACATACGCACACACACACACGCACATACTCTCTCCCACACTGCCCGACTCCCTAACTCACTCTACAATCTCTTTCTTCTTCTTCCCCTCTCCCTCTCTCCACCACCACCACCACCACCGCCGTCGCCGTCTCCAGGATCTCTGCAGACAGAAGATGCAGAGCAAATCTTCCGAGAAGCCGGAACCTCTCCACGCTGCCACTCGTATTGCCAGTGTATCTGAGGCGCAGGTGCGTAGTCCTTCCAGTAGAAGCAGTACATCTTCATGGTAAGTGCCTCTTTAGCTCCCCCCCTTTCTCATTGTGCCACCTTTGCTATCTGGAAATTTCTTTCCAGTCCTTTTTTTATTGTTTTTTGTTTTTGTTTTTTGCAGTTGTTCACTTCCTGCTTTTTGCCATTTTGTTTTTGTTTTTTTCTTCTATGAGTGGGGGTGGGGGGAGTTGTGGTTTTTGGGGTTGTTTAGGGTTTTTTCTTTTGTATATTGTTGTTGTTGTTGGTCTGTGTTTATTTTTGTTTCTTGTTTTGTTTTTTTTTTCCTTCATTTAAAAAAAAAATTTTTGTTTTGATTTTTGACTTGATGGTTCTTGTGGTTGTGGCACTGGTTGTAGTGGTGTTTGTAATGGTGGTTGTGGTATTGGTAGTAGTTGTAATGGTGGTGATGGTTGTGATGGTGGTTGTGGAGGTTGTGGTTGTAGTGGTGGTAGAGATGGCGGTTGTTATAGAGGTGGCGATTGTTGAGGTGGTGCTGTAGTTGTAGTGGTGTTGTTGTGGCTGGAGGTTCTGGTGGTAGTGGTTGTGATGGTGGTGTTTGTGTTACTGGTAGTGGTGATAGTGATGATTGTGCTGGTTGTGGTTTTGGTGGTAGTAGTGTTGGTAATTGTAAGGGTGGTTGCTGTGGTAGGTTTTCTTGGTGGTGAAGCTGATAGTTGTGGTTGTGTTTATGGTGGATATTGTGGTAGTGGTGGTAGTAGTGGTCGACATGGTCATTGTTATGGCTCTGGTTGTAGTGGTGATAGTTATTGTCTTGGTGATGGTGGCGATGGCGGTGGTTGTGTTGGTGCTGTTGATGACAATAAAATGTCATTGAAGTTGGTGATAACGACACTTATGATGATAATTATGTTGATGATGATGATGATGATGATGTGGTGGTGGCGGCGGTGGTGGTGGTGGTGTCAGTGATGATGATGAGGAGGAGGTGGAGGAGAATGACAATAGCAAAGGTGATAATGATAATGATGATGATGATGTTGATAATAATAAACAATGATAGCAACAATGATGATCTTTAAAGAAAAAGGTACAATTTGACCTTGGTAGAATGAGAACCTAGAAGTTCAAGGACCCTAAAGTAATACCACAGGGTATTTTGTCTGGTGGTCAAATGAAAAGTAAAGTTGACCTTTGCAGAGTCTGAACTCAGAATGTAAAAAGGTGGACAAAATGCCACTAAATATTTTCTCGTGCATGCTTATGGTTCTGCCAGCTTACTGCTTTACTATAAATAATAATAATAATAATAATAATGATAATAATAATAATGATAATAATAATAATGATAATAATAATAACAAATTGAAATGTTCCCCTCCCCCAACATCACTTCACAACCGATGCTAGTGTGTTTATGTCCCCGTAACTTAGCAGTTCGGCAAAAGAGGCCAATAGAATAAGTACTAGGCTTACAAAGAATAAGTCCTGGGGGTCGATTTGCTCGACTAAAGGCAGTGCTCCAGCATGACCTCAGTCAAATGACTGAAACAAGTAAAAGAGTACATGGAGCCTTGTAGCCTAAGAGTGACACCAATAGACTGTACTTGTCCAGAAGAAAGGGTGGGAGAGGTTTGATCAGTTGGCAGGACTATTGAAGTAGAGGAAAACAGCTTAGGGTGGTATATAAAAAATACCGTGGAGCCACTGTTAAAATACGACAAAGGCAGAATGTGTGGTGAGAGGGGTTAAAATGGTATGGCACATCGTTAGCAAATGTCTGAAATTGGCACAACGCCAATACAAAACATGCCATGACAATAGGGCAAGAATGATCGATTGGGGGCTCTGTGGAAATCACTGTCTACAAAGTGCAAGGACATAGTATGGGCAAACTCCAGAAGGAGTCACCGAAAATGAGAATTGCAAAATCCCGTGGGATACAATGATTCAGTGTGATCACCTGACCAGACATCGGAAACCGAACATTGTTGTGGTGAATAAAAAAGGAAGAACATGTATGATAATCGATATAGCATGCTCTGGTGACAACAGGATAAATGTGAAAGAAGAAAAAAATAAAAACAACTATGATGATTGGAAGTGGGAAATACGAAGGTTGTGGTCAATGAAGAGAGTAGACGTGATACCAATAGTAAGTGGTGCATTTGGAAGTATCAGCACTCAACTACCAACATGGCTGAAAAAGATTGGTGCAAGGGTGAAGGTAGAAAACTTACAAAAATCATCATTGCTTGGAACTGCAAAAATTCTTCTCAGGGTTCTTGAAGCATGACCAGTAAACAAGTGTCACCTTAGTCTGCTGGCTGTGGACAGCTGACACCTTCTATCAAACCCGACAAAATAAGGTCTGAGTTTTTATAAAATAATAACAATAATAATAATATCCTGTGGGAAATGATTGCAAAATCCTGTGGGATGCAATAATTCAATTACAAAATCTTGTGGGATACAATGATTTGATTACAAAATCTGTGGATGCAATGATCCAATTGCAAAATCTTGTGGGATGCAATGATTTGATTGCAAAATCCTATGGGATGCTATGATTCGATTGGAAAATCTTGTGGGATACAATGATTTGATTACAAAATCTGTGGATGCAAGAATCCAATTGCAAAATCTTGTGGGATGCAATGATTTGATTGCAAAATCCTATGGGATGCTATGATTCGATTGGAAAATCTTGTGGGATGCAATGATTCAGTATAACCATCAGATAAGACATCTGACAATGTTGTAGTGAACAAAAAAGAAAAAAACTATAATGAAGAGAATGGGTGTGATACCAATAATGATTTGTGTGCTTGGAAAGTAGTAGCTGTCAACTACCAACATGGCTCAAAAAGACAGGTACAAATATAAAAATAGAACACCTACGAATATCACGGTAGCTTGGAGCTGCAAGAGTTCACATGGTCCTTGAAGCATGATCAGTAAACAAGTGTCACCTTAGTCTGCAGGCTGTGGGCAGCTGACATTTTCCATCATACCCAGCAAAATAAGCTGTGAGTTTTCATATTATAATAATAATAATAACAGTAATGTTAATAATAATAATAATAATAACAATAATAATAATAATAATGATAATAAGAATTTTGTCTTGGTATAAAAGATGGGCTACAGTAAATATTCTGCTCAATACTGCAGAGCAAAAAAGTGGTACAAACATAAACCCGAAGGGGCATCATCAAAAACGATAATGCGAAGATCCTATGGGATTTTATGATTCAGTGTGACCATGGGATAGAGAATAGGAAACCAGACATAGTGTTAATTGAGAAAGAAGGCAAATGATGCTGGATCATAGATATAGCATGCCCAGCTGACAACAAGGTATGTGATAAGGAAGAGAGAAAAGTCGAGAGATATGACAGGTTATCTTGGGAAGTTAGGCAGTTGAAGTTGCTGAAAAAGGTGGTAGTAGTACCAGTAATTATTGGAGCCATGGGAAGAGTGAGTAAAAATCTTGAGAAGTACATGGAACAAATAGGGGCTGCAATAAGGGTGGAGCACTTGCAGAAAACAGCACTGCTTGGAAACGCTCGAATACTCTGGATGGTGCTTGAAAAATAAGAGATGTTACTTTAGTTCACTGGTAGTGAACAGCTGATACCGTAGTACATCTCCAGTGTTAGAAACTGTGCAAAGACAATAAGATAATAACAATAAATGCTCTGATGCTAGCAGGCAATGGCTCTCATGGCTTCTGATTTTGATTGGAAGTGTTATCGTGTACATGTTTTGTCTTGGTATAAAAGATGGGCTACAGCAAATATTCTGTTTGATACCACAGATGTGCTTGTCAGTTGTTTGACCTTAACCAGTTGAGCATGTCCCTTGGTGGCTGACGATATGTGCATCTTTGATCCTGAACAAGAATAGCTGAGAAGCATCATAGCCATGTGTTGAGAAGGATTCTTTGGGGTTTGAATAATTCACCCCTGCAAAACTTGGGTGTTTCTTTTATCATCCTCAAACAACCCTTATTCAGGGAACTTTTGAGTGGGACGAGCTATGTGACCTGAAGAAAATTCTAACTAGGCCACACCTGCAATGTCGTGCGCTGTTTATCTTGATACTAGATCACCATGTCGTGCACATATGGTTGTGATGCATGTGCCTGGTGTACCCTTATCACATGGGTAGTCATGATGGGTATATTGGGCTTCATATAATTGTACCCCAGTGTCACTTTGATGGCATGCACTGCTCTCTCACTCAATAATAATAATAATAATAATAATAATAATAATGTGGCACCTCAAGCCGACTACCATACCAGTGATTGTAGGATCTCTAGGAATGATAACAAAAAGGTACTGAAACCTATTTGAAAATGATACCAGGCTTACCATCCCTACAGGAAGTGCAAAAAATTGTGTTAACTGGAACAACTCATGTACTGAGAAGAGCATTATCGCTGTGAAAACAACATCCATTCATGAATTTAT
>NC_069007.1:9203615-9205355 GCF_001194135.2 Octopus bimaculoides
CATCGCCACCACCACCACCACTACCACCACCACCACCACCACCACCTTAAACAGAAACAGAAAAGGCCAAAAAAAATACAAATAAAAGACACGCGCACACACAGACACACACATACATATACACAGACATATACATGTGCACACATATATGCATATGCTACACGCATTTGCACTTACACACATATACACACATACATACACACACGTACACACACGTATATACGTCCACCTACCTCTTTCCTGAGAACATTCACAAGAAAGTAAATCTCTGACTGGTGCCGACACAGAGATTTCTCTTTGGTTTGTCTTAAGAATGGTATTGCCATCATCATCATCGTCATCATCATCATCTTCGTCGTCATCATCATCATCATTGTCATCATCGTCATCATAATCCTTTTTCTCTCTCTCCATTCTCTCCGTGTAAATATATATAAATGATAGATTTCTGAGTGGACACATGCGTATGTGTGTATGTACTCATGTAAGTATATATATATGTGTGTGTGTGTGTGTGTGTATGTGAGATATATATATATATATATATATCTTTTTTTTTATCTTTTACTTGTTTCAGTCATTAGACTGTGGCCGTGCTGGGGCACTACCTTGAATTTTTAGTTCAATGAATCGACTCCAGTACTTATTTTTTAAAGCCTGGTACTCATTCTATTGGTCTCTTTTGCTGAACCACTAAGTTACAGGGACGCAAACACACCAACATTAGTTGTGAAATGATGGCGGTGGGACAAACACAGACAAAGATAGATACTTAAACACATATACATGTATACATACATATACGACGGGCTACTTTCACTTTCCATTTCCCAAATCCACTCACAAGGCTTTGGTGAGCCTGAAGCTATATCGAAAGATACTTGCCCGAGGTGCCATGCAGTGTGACTGAGCCCGAAACCGTGGAGTCGAGAAGCAAGCTTCTTTATTTCATTAAATCGGCCATAATGGCCTTACACAGAGGAAAAGGAAGCTGCGGGCTGGACACAGACATACTGTTATATGAAATGAAAAATGAAAATGACGATTAATGGGGGAAACAACAATGCCCACCAATTGTTGTTTCCCAAAAACATTGTTCTTTTTTCTTCTTTTATAAACAATGAGGCTATAAACCTCTTTAGTTCACAAGGTTCTTTTAAATGAGACACTAAGCTTCTTAAGTTTTACACAGAGGGGCTTTACGTCCTTACAAAAATGGGGCACTAAACCTCTTACTTTTTTTTTCCAATCAGGACTTTCTTGCCCAGCTAGGCACATTGCTTCATTGAAGCACCTGGACAGTGCCAAATCGGGCCACTTTAGCATAAATTTGAATATATCCTCGGGGAAGGAGTTCATTACCCTGCACAAGTCGGTTTCTGTTATGACCTCCACAGCCACCTGTGGAGGCCAATGAGGATCCACAGTACAGGATAGATGCAAGCTTCTTACCACACAGCCACACCTGTGCCTATATTTCAGATACCAGCTAGCCACAACAGTCCTTTTCTGATACCCGAGCTAACTATAAGCTGCTCGGTTCTGGTAACTTTTCTTACTTGGTAAACTCAGGGCTGCATAATTTCTTTAGAGTAAGTAATAGTGTTAATAATGATAAGGCAAACAGAGATTTTTCCCTTCCATAATTTTATTTAACAGTTATTTACAGCATCTAACTGTTAAATGAAATTAAGGATGTGAAAAACCTCTGTTCTCCTTAGAATTATTAATACTATATAT
>NC_069007.1:9205510-9207031 GCF_001194135.2 Octopus bimaculoides
ATATGCTGAGAACTATGTCCAATGAAGAATTCTTGCCTTAATCTCTTAAATTCTCATTGAAATGACATCTAATAAGAACATAAAAGAAAAGCAACTCCATTAGTTTTGTCTCTTGTTTTACCAATTCCGTTTTGGATATCCTTCCTTATTCTTTCTCTTCTTTTCTTTTTTCCTTTCTAATTCTATTTTCATTCTTCCTTTCATTTTTCATTCTTAAATTCTTTCATTTTTATCGGTTTTCCTTCTGTTGTTTCAATTTTTTTTTTTTTCAACAGGAGATGAGTAGTCATTGCTCTTTTACTATGTTCCTATGTTACTTATTCCTTCATTCTTTTGGTTTTCATTTTTCATTCCTTAATTCTACCATTTAAATTTTTGAATTAATCAGCTTTTTTCTCTTCTTGAATTCTTCATTTTTTCATTCTCCTATTCTTCTGTCTTCAATCCTTCATTCCTTATTCCTTCATTTTTAAGTCTGTAATTCTTTCAGTTTCCATCCCTTGATTCTACCATTATATATTCTTCATATATTCATTTGCTTTTCTTGAAGTCATCATTTCCCATTCTCTAATTCTTCATTATTCAATTCTTCAGTTCCCATCATTTTTATTCCTCAAGTCTCAATCATACCTAAATTCTTCATTGCTCATTCTTTCAACCTTTATTTTTTCTCTTCAGTTCTTCAATTCTTTCTTCTTTTATTCTTCATTCTTCAGGACTTCGTAATTCCTTCTTTAATTTTCTTTTTAATTTTCCAATGTTTAATTCTATTTTTTCAATTTTTTTCAATTCTTCCATTTTTCTTTATTATTTAAATATTATTCTTCAATTTCCCAATTCTTTATTTGCCATTTTCTAATTTTTCATTTTCTATTCTTCAAATCTTCAATTCTTTGTTCTTAAATTCTCCAACTTTATTCTGAAGTTTTTCCTTTTCCATTCTCCATTCTCAAATTCTCCAACTTTTATTCTTCAATTTTCATTCCCCATTTTACAAATTGTCAATTTTTCCTTTCCAAATTCTTCACCATTTATTCTTCAATTTTTCACTTCTTCATTCTCAAATTCTTCAACTTTTATTCTTTACTCCTTCAATTCTTCAAACCTTCAATTCTCCCTTCTCAAATTCTTAACTTTTATTCTTTAATTCTTCATTCTCAAATTTTACAACATTGCCATTCTTGAAATCTTCAGTTCTTCCTTATCAAATTCTTTAACTTTTTATTCTTCAATTTTTCACTTCTTCATTCTCAAATTCTTCAACTTTTATTCTTTAGTCCTTCAATTCTTCAAACCTTCAATTCTTCCTTCTCAAATTCTTAACTTTAATTCTTCAATTCTTCATTCCCAAATTTTACAACATTGCCATTCTTGAAATCTTCAGTTCTTCCTTATCAAGTTCTTCAACTTTTATTCTTCAATTCTTCAATTCTTGTTCCTCAAATCTTCAATTCTTCTTTCTCAAACTCTTCAATATTTATTCACCTTTTCTTCCCTTTTTCATTCCAAACTTCTTCCCCC
>NC_069007.1:9207339-9209208 GCF_001194135.2 Octopus bimaculoides
TATATATTCGTGTGTGTATGTTTGTGATTGTGTGTCAATGTATGAATTTAGGTATGTGTGTATATGTTTATGTATATCTGTCCGTGTATGGCTGTATAGTGGGTATATATATATATATGTGTGTGTGTGTGTGTGTGTGTGTGTGTGTGTGTGCACATATTTCTGTTGTGTATGCTTGTATAAATAGGTTCCTGTATGAGTCTATATATATATGTGTACAGATTTATTTGTGTGTGTGTTTGTGTGTATGTGTGTGTGTATGCAGGTATGTATATATATATATATATATATATATATATATATATATATATATACACACCCACACATGATTATGCATGTGTCTATACATGTAAGATCAGATTCAAGCATATATATGTGTGTGTGTGTGTGTGCATGTGTATGCATGTCCGTGTGTGTATATGTATGTATGTGTGTATGTATGTATGTGTATATGTGCATACCCTTAACTGAAAAGACTATAATTTAATGGGTAATTTCATTCAGACACCACCACCATCACCACAACCACCACCAATATCACTGCCACCACTCACCTTGCCCAGTCTTCCAACCACCATCCTACCCCACTTCCCATTCTCCCCCTCTTTCTCTGTCTGGTTTTAGTTTAATTTTTTCATATTTTATTTTCTATTTTTTTTTTTTACTCGTAAAGAATATAATTTTACATGGAAATTGTTTCCAGTCTCTTTCACACACCTCTCTCTCTCTCTCTCTCTCACTTTTTCTCTCCGTCTCTTACATATACACTCTCACTCTGCCCCCCCCTCTCTCTCACTCTTTCCCTCACTCCTACACATATACTCTCTCTCTGCCTTTCTCACTATCTCTCGCTTTCTCTCTTTCTCTTGCTCTTACTCTCACTTGCTGAATTTCTCATTACCTCCCCTTTTCTCACTATATATACTTGTCTATCTGATCCTTCCCCTCTATCTAATCTAGCTGTCTGTCTATCTATCTATCTATCTATCTATCTATCTATCTATCTACACACACACACACACATCTGTCTATACATTTATCTACACACACACACACACACACACACACACACACACACACACACACACACACATCTGTCTGTCTATCTATCTATCTATCTATCTATCTAGACACACACACACTCACACACACACAACTATCTATTCATTTATCTACACACACACACACACACATATCTGTCTATTTATCTATCTATCTATCTATGTAGCTATCTATCTATATATCTATCTACACATACACACACACACACACACACACACACACACACATCTGTCTATCCATCCATCTATCTATCTATATACATACATACATACATAAATATATACATACATATGCGTGTATATATGTACATATGTATACATAAACAAATGCATACATATACGTGTGTGTTTTTACTTCATTTTACATCAGTTTTCCCATGCTGTAATGGGTTAGATGGATACATTATTGAAATATCCTTTGTACAGCTAGAGTCCTTTCTTATCCCTAATCCTTACTTGGTGTCTGTTGACAGGTGTAATGGCAATAATGTTACTCCAAAAGTAAACACATACACACACATGGTAGATATAGTATACTCTTTACTCTTTACTCTTTTACTTGTTTCGGTCATTCGACTGCGGCCATGCTGGAGCACCGCTTTTAGTCAAGCAAATCGACCCTGGACTTATTCTTTGTAAGCCTAGTACTTATTCTATCTTTCATCTTTTGCCGAACCGCTAAGTGATGGGGGTGTAAACACACCAGCATCGGTTGTCAAGCAATGCTAGGGGGACAAACACAGACACACACACACACACACACACACACACATATATATATATATATATATATATATATATATATATA
>NC_069007.1:9209331-9209890 GCF_001194135.2 Octopus bimaculoides
TACATATATACGACAGGCTTCTTTCAGTTTCCGTCTACCAAATCCACTCACAAGGCTTTGGTCGGCCCGAGGCTATAGTAGAAGACACTTGCCAAAGGTGCCACGCAGTGGGACTGAACCCGGGACCATGTGGTTGGTAAGCAAGCTACTTACCACGGTGAGAAGGTCATGTCTGGAAGGGTACTGGTCATAAATCTATTTAATCAAGACTGACCGGAGTTTAAATACCATCAACAACAATTACAACAACATCAATAAGAGCAGCTTTTGCTCTTTACTCTCTATGCTACCACCTGACCACCACCATGACCACCATTCCACTTCATCCCACTACTACCCATACCACCAATGTTAATACTACTGTGCTCTCAACACCACTGATATTGCTGTATCACCACCACTGCTACCACCATCACCACCTCCACTATCACCACCATCACCACCATCACCACCACTTACACTACCACCGCCACCAATATCATCACTGCTACCATCATCCCCACCCGCCATCCCCACCACTGCCATCTCCACCACCACCACCACCACCACCACCACCCAG
>NC_069007.1:9209911-9210599 GCF_001194135.2 Octopus bimaculoides
TGTACACACATACATACAACACACAGACATATATATATATACACACACATACATGTATAAAGTATACAATACAAACACGTGTATGCAAAATACACACATGCATGTATATACAATGCACATGTATATGCACACACTTCACACACATACATACATTACAAACATGTACACACACATACATGTATACATGTGTATACATGCACATGCATACGTGTATACACACACGCACATATATATACAAACAGACATATATGTATACACAGACAGACAGACAGACACACACACACGTATAACATACACACATGCATATACACACATATGTAATACACACACATATATACAATACACACACACATGTATACACACACACACAGAGTCCTCGTACATCTATACACAATGCATACATGCTCATACATATATACATATACAAATATACATATACATACATATATATACACACACACACACACACACACACACATGTCTATCTAGATCTTCTCCTCCTAATGAGGTCCCTAAATCCCTTCTTCCAGCTGATCCCTTTTGTTGAGTGGATTTAACTCTGCTGGGTCCCTGTTTTATAATATTTTTGCATTGGTTGGACTGGAGTGGTGTGGACAGTGGTGGGGGTGGGATAGAGTGTAAAGTGATGGCGGCGGCGGCGGCGGCGGTGGTGGTGGTGGTGGTGGTG
>NC_069007.1:9211058-9214634 GCF_001194135.2 Octopus bimaculoides
AGTAAAGATTAGGATTAAAGATGGTGGACGATATAGGAGAGAGGGGGGAGGAGGGGGAGGAGGGGGAGGAGGAGGAGGACAGTAGACAGTTATGGACAAATGATTGAAGACAGAAGGTTGAAGATGGAAGTTAGAAGATTTAAACAACGTAGATGACAGATGATAAAAGACCATCGTGAAAAGGAGACAGAAGAAACATGAGAGAAGATTAAAGGTAGAAGATTAAAGACATAAGACGAAATATAGAAGATTAAAAGCAAAAGGCAATAGGAAGACTAAAGTCAAAAGATAGAAGACTAAAGGCAGAAGACAAAAGACTGAAAACAGAAGACTAAAGGCAGAATATTTAAAGACAAAAGACTGAAGGCTACAGGTAGAAGACAAGATAGAAAGTTAAAGACAGAAGATAGAATATTAAAGACAGAGATAGAAGATTAAAGATAGAAGATAGGTTAAAGACAAATATTTTGACTAAAGAGAAAAGATTGAAAACAGAAGACTAAAGGCAGAAGATTTAAAAACAAAAGATTGAAGACTACAGGTAGAAGACCTGATAGAATATTAAAGACAGAAATAGAAGATTAAAGATAGAAGATAGGAGACCAAAGATAGAAGATACATGGTTAAAGACAGAAAAATTTAGACTGAAGAGAAAAGATTGAAAACAGAAGACTAAAGGCAGAAGATTTAAAAACAAAAGATTGAAGACTAAAGGCAGAAGATTAAAGACAAAAGATTGAAATCTAAAAACAGAAGACGAAAAGATGGAACTTAAACAGAAAGCAATAAAAAATCTGATGTCAGTGGCATGGTTGTTTTAATAGCATTATAGCCCCTGTCTCACCCCAGGCAAAGCAATGCACTGGGGCCTCTACATACACAAACCCAGCTTAGGTGGGTCAGAACTGAACCTTCTAGAGTTGTGGTTCTTCTCACTACCAACTGCCCAGTGTGTCTTCAGAGAGAACTGGTCACAGGAAGGCATAAGGCATGATTGAAGAGATACACCAAAGATAATGGATGACAAATGATTAAAGACAGGTGTCAAATGAAGAGACATGATAGATGGTTGAAGATATACATCAAAGATAATGGATGACAAATGATTAAAGACAGGTGTCAAATGAAGAGACATGATAGATGGTTGAAGATATACATCAAAGATAATGGATGACAAATGATTAAAGACAGGTGTCAAATGAAGAGACATGATAGATGGTTGAAGATATACATCAAAGATAATGGATGACAAATGATTAAAGACAGGTGTCAAATGAAGAGACATGATAGATGGTTGAAGATATACATCAAAGATAATGGATGACAAATGATTAAAGACAGGTGTCAAATGAAGAGACATGATAGATGGTTGAAGATATACATCAAAGATAATGAATGATATATGAGTGAGGACATACATCAAAGATAATGAATGACAGATGACTAAAGACAGGTGTCAGACGAAGAGGCATGACAGATGATTATAGATAGATGCCAGATGAAAACTAAAGACAGACAATTGAAGTCACTCGTTTTGAGATGTATATCAGATGAAGATACCAGACAGACAATTGATGAAAGAGAGAGACGCAAGACAGATGACTGAAGACAGATGACGGATGAAGACTGACAGAGAAAAGTAAGGGGACTGACAGTAGAACATTTAAAAGAATGCTAAGAATAAAGATTGAGATGATGATATTGAAGATGATGATGATGATGATGATGATGGTGGTGATGATGATGAATGTTGTGGTTGTAGTAGTGCTAATATTGGTGATAGTTGTGATTGAAGGGGTGGTGGTGATGAGGATGGTGATAAAGACAATGGCAGTGATGATGATGATGATGATGATGGCACTGATGGCCATGGTGATGTCAGAAGTGGAGATGTGCCACTGCTGCTGCTGCTGATGATGATGATGATGATGATTGTGGTGATGACAATGATGATAATGATGTTGACGTCCATAATATGATGATGATGATGATGATGATGACAATGAAGATGGCGATGATAGTGATGGTGATGGTGATGATGACAACAACACTGATGACAACGATGATGATGATGATGATGATGATGATGAAAGGGAGATATTTAAAGGTCAACAATCCTGGGGGGTGAGTGGGGACAGGTGGCAGGGGGTGGGGGTGGAGAGCGTAAAATATGTTTTTCCTTTCTTGCAAATGTTGTTTTGGTGGGGGTGAGGTGTAGGAGGAGGATGTACAAGTGTGAGGTGTGTGGGTGTGTGGGTGGGTGTGTATGTGAGTATCTGTGTGTGCATGTACATGTATGTCTATGTGTGAGTGTATAAGTGTGTGTGTGTGTGTGTGTGTGTGTGTGTTTACATGCTTGTCAGTATCTGCATGTGTGTGTATTTGTATGAGTGTGTGCATGTGTTTGTGTGTATGCACACATGTCTGTGCATGCATGTGTGTGTGTTTGTATGTGTAAGTGTGTGCTATTCAGAAAGTGGTGTGTGTGTGTGTGTGTGTATGTCTGTTTGCATGTGTGTGTATGCTTGTGTGTGCATGTGCTGTGTGTCTGTGTGTACCTGTATATGAATGTGTGTGTATGTGACTCTGAAAGTGTTCTCTGTAATAATATGGTTTGTAGGGAGCATTCTAGTAAACACAGAATTTAAAGGGTGCCATCAGCAACAACAGCAGCAGCAGAAGCAGCAGTAGTAGTAGTAGTAGTAATAGTAGCAGTAATAGCTGCTAACTCTTGCAGAGAGTGTGAACATTGAGAAATTCACTAAAGTGAGATGTGTATGTGTGTGTGTGTGTGTGTGTGTGTGTGTGTGTGTACATATGTATGAATGTCTATATATGTGTGTGTGTTTGTACGTATGTATGTGTATATATGGATGTGTTTGTATATATATGTATGCATGAGTATATATGTATGTGTGCATGTGTACATATGAACATATGTGTATATATGTGTGTGTGTGTGTATATATGTGTCTGTACATATGTATATATGTGTGTGTGTACATGTGTTTATGTGTGTTTGTGTAAATGTTTATGTGTGTGTGTAAATATGTACATACGTAAGTATATGTGTGTGTTCATGCATATACTCTTTTACCTAAATGACTGTGGTCATGCTGGAGCACCGCCTTTAATCGAGCAAATTGACCCTGGGATTTATTCTTTGTAAGCCTAGCACTTATTCTATCAGTCTCTTTTGCCAAACCACTAAGTGACGGAGACGTAAACACACCAGCATTGGTTGTCAAGCGATGGTGGGTGGACAAACACAGACACTCAAACATATACACACACATATATGCATATATACGACGGGCTTCTTTCAGTTTCCGCCTACCAAATCCACTCACAAGGCTTTGGTCGGCCCGAGGCTATAGTAGAAGACACTTGCCCAAAATGCCACGCAGTGGGACTGAACCCGAAACCATGTTGTTGGTTAGCAAGCTACTTACCACACAGCCACTCCTGTGCCTATCTATAATTCTTTTTTTACTTGTTTCGGTCATTTGACTGCGGCCATGCAGTTCAGTCCCACTATGTGGCCCCTTGGCCAAGTTTAATACCAAATTCATCTTC
>NC_069007.1:9215048-9217680 GCF_001194135.2 Octopus bimaculoides
CCTTAATGTAGTTTCCAGGGGCTTATACCGTATTACAGAATGTGACAAGACTGACCCTTTGAAAGAAAGGTACAACTCAGTTTTGGAGTCATGGGAAATAAAGTGCCTTGTTCCTAACATGCTGCTGGGAATTGAACAGATGATAAACCACGTGCCTTCACACTACTACTACTACTACTACCACCACCACCACCACCACCACCACTACTACTACTACTACTACTACTACTGCTGCTGCTGCTACTGCTACAACATACAGACACTACAATAGACACAAACACAGACATACCACTATCTATGCAAACACACACACATACACACACACACACACCTTGGAAACCATTGTGTTATGTTGACCATTTAAACTTGTGGTTCTCAACCCTTTTTTCACCTATGAACCCCTTTGGCCCCTCTTTTACTCAGATGAACACCCTATAAACATTTGGTGTCGAAAAAACCTTATTACATTTTTATAATTAAACATTATTACGAATTGTATATAAAAGAAAATATTTTGTGTATCACAGAAGTATAACCAAATTATTGGGCATAAATTTTAACAACAAAATTTTATATGAACCTTAAAGGGTCATATGGCCCCCGGTTGAGAACCACTGATGTTCACCTATATTATACAAAATTTCCCTGACTTTGGTTCCTGTCTGTTCCAGTGAGACTTCCAGTATAAGAGCTACGAAAGCTGGTTTGGAAAGGTTCGTTACCTCCTCTATGTACTTATGCCTTTTGCACATGTGGGAAGAAGCTTGTTTTCCAACCACATGGTTCTGAGTTCAGTCCCACTACACGGCCCCTTGGCCAAGTGTCTTCTACTATAGGCCAAGCCAACCAAAGCCTTGTGAGTGGATTTGATAGATAGAAATTAGAAGAAACTCATCATCATCATCATCATCTTTTAATGTCTGTCTTCCATGCTGGCAAGGGTTGGACAGTTTGAGAGGAGTTGGCAAGTCCAGGTGCCACACCAGGGGCTACTGTCTATTTTAGAATGATTTTAATAGCTGGATATCCTTCCTAATGCTAACGTATGTGTGTGTGTATGTGTGTGTTTGTGTTGAGCCCCGTTAATCACTGTGTGGCATCTGATGTTGGTTTGTTTACATCCGTAGTTAAGAGATGTAATGGATTCAATGTGATGGACTAAAATCTTCAAAGCTGTGTCCTAGCATTCCAATAATGGAAACAATTAGAAGGTAAAAAATACACACACACACACACACACACACATTCATTCACACACACACACACAATCTCTTACACACACACATACTCTCTCACACACATACACACACGCATATTCATTCACACACACAATCTCTTACACACACCTACTCTCTCATATACACACTATCACACACACACACACACTCTCTATCTCCTTCTCTCTCTCTCTCACACACACACACATCAACACCCTATCATTGGTAAGTAGTTTTCCCTTGGGAATAGATCCTTTATCATTTATTTGTTTCAGTTATTTGACCGGCCATGCTGGAGGTCTTAGTTGAAAAATCGACCACAGGGCTTAATTTCTAAAAATGTGTACTTATTCTGTTGCTTTCTCTTGTCCAGTTGTTAAGCTACGAGAACATGAACAATATAACATTGGTTATCAAATGCTGATAGGCGACGGACACACAAACACATGTACATATATATATATACATACATATATATATATATATATGTATATATATATATATAAATATATACATATATATAAATATGATGATGATGATGATGATGATGATGATGATGATGATGATATACATATATATAAATATATACATATATAAATATATATATATAGATATGTACATATGTAGATATATATATCTGTATGTATAGGCGTAGGAGTGGCTGTGTGGTAAGTAGCTTGCTTACCAACCACATGGTCCCGGGTTCAGTCCCACTGCGTGACATCTTGGGCAAGTGTCTTCTACTATAGCCTCGGGCCGACCAAAGCCTTGTGAGTGGATTTGGTAGACGGAAACTGAATGAAGCCCGTCGTATATATGTATATATGTATGTGTGTGTATATGTTTGTGTGTCTGTGTTTGTCCCCTCAACATCGCTTGACAACCGATGCTGGTGTGTTTACGTCCCCGTAACTTAGCGGCACGGCAAAAGAGACCGATAGAATAAGTACCAGGCTTCTAAAGAATAAGTCCTGGGGTCGATTTGCTCGACTAAAGGCGGTGCTCCAGCATGGCCACAGTCAAAAGACTGAAATAAGTAAAAGAGTAAAAGAGTATATCTTTTATCTTTCTATGGGTTTCAGCCAGAGGCTGAGGTCATGCTGGTGCATCACTTTTACTGCATCCAGGGATTTTTCCAGTATTGCTTCTGGTGAAGTAGTGAGTTGGATGTTGCCACCCTTTTTTGTGCCTCCTGCCGCAATGTGTGTTCATCCAGAATTGCAGATAAAAAACTGTCTAGACGTTTTTTGAAGACTTTCATGTCTACACTTTGCAGATCTCTGATGCTCTGTGGTTGAGCATTAAAAAGTTGTGGTCCGTTGAATCCCAAGCTATTACAATATTTATAGTGAAAAATATTGTATGTGGTTAGATGATATAAAGTCTATTTTTCACCATATATATATATATATATA
>NC_069007.1:9218320-9220100 GCF_001194135.2 Octopus bimaculoides
AATAAGGGAAAATAAACAGAGAGAGAGAGTGGAAAAAATTTGTGGATTTCAGTGGTCTAGCATGGCATATATATACATATGTATTTATATGTATACTCTTTTACTCGTTTCAGTCTTTTAACTGTGGCCATGCTGGAGCACCACCTTTAGTCGAGCAAATCGACCCCAGGACTTATTCTTTGGAAACCTAGTACTTATTCTATCGGTCTGTTTTGCCGAACCGCTAAGTTACGGGGACATAAACACACCAGCATCGGTTGTCAAGCGATGTTGGGGGGTGGGGGGGCGGACAAACACAGACATACAAACACATACACACATACAGACATATATACATATATATGACAGGCTTCTTTCAGTTTCCATCTACCAAATCCACTCACAACGCTTTGGTCGTCCCGAGGCTATAGTAGAAGACATTTGCCCAAGATGCCACGCAGTGGGACTGAACCCGGGACCATGTGGTTGGTAAGCAAGCTACTTACCACACAGCCACTCCTACGCCTATATGTATGTGTGTGTGTATATATGTATATGTGTGTATGTATTAGTATATATACATATGTGTGTGTGTGTGTGTGTGTGTGTGTGTATATATATATATATATATATATATATATATATGCTGCATCTAAGAAGTAAGTCAGTTGCGGGGGTGGATGCTCTGAGAGCATAGCTGCTAGAATAAGAATAGCCTGGGCAAAGTTCAGAGAGCTCCTACCTCAGCTGGTATCAAAGTGCATCTCACTCAGAGTGAAAGATAGACTGTATGGTGCATGTGTGCGAACAGCCATGCTACACAGCAGTGAAACATGGGCTTGGACTGCTGAGGACATGCATAGGCTTGAAAGAAATGAAGCTAATATGCTCTGCTGGATGTGTAATGTTAGTGTGCTTACACGAAAGAGTGGAAGCACCCTGAGAGAAAAGTTGGACATAAGAAGCATCAGATGTGGTGTGCAAGAGAGACAACTGTGCTGGTGTGGTCATGTGTTACGTATGGATGAGGACAGCTGTGTGAAGAAGTGTCAAACCCTAACAGTGCTGGGAACCTTTGGAAGATGTAGACCTAGGAAGATCTGGAATGAGGTGGTGAAGCACGACCTTTGAATGTTGGGCCTCACAGTGGCAATGACAAGCGACCAAGACCTTTGGAGGTATGCTGTGCTTGAGAAGACCTAGCAAGCTATGTGAGATCATAGCCGTGGCCTATGTCAGTGTTGCATAACCAATCCATTTAAGAGTACCCTTCCATCGTCAGGTAATATGCTGTGCATGAGAAGACCTGTTGAGTCAAGTGAAATCATTGTCATGGCCAATGCCAGTATTGCCTGACTGGCTCCCATGCTGGTGCCAAGTAAAAAGCACCATATGAGCATGGTCAATGCCAGTGCCACGTGATTGGCTCCTGTGCCAGTGGCACATAAAAAGTGCCATTTGAGCGTGGTCGATGCCAGTGCTGCCTGACTGGCCCTTGCACCAGTGACACATAAAAAGCGCCCACTACACTCTCGGAGTGGTTGGCATTAGGAAAGGCATCTAGCTGTAGAAACCTTGTCAGATCAGATTGGAGCTTAGTGCAGCCTCCTGGCTTCCCAGACCCCGGTCGAACCATCCAATCCATGCCAGCATGGAAAGCGGATGTTAAATGATGATGATTATGTATATTTATGTATGTGAATATATATGTGTGTGTGTGTGTGTGTATGTACATTTATATATATGTGTGTGTATCTGAGTGAGTTTGTGTGTATACATATATATTCTTATATATATATAT
>NC_069007.1:9221044-9221568 GCF_001194135.2 Octopus bimaculoides
TATATATATATATATATATATATATATATATATATTGTTGCTCTGTGCTTGGCTAACACTTTATTCTGAAGCAAATATACATAGAGATCTAAAACAAACTTATTAGTATCGCTATAATTAAGTCAATTAATTTATACATCCATATCGGTTAATGGTTATTTTCTATAATTTTCTCGCTAGATTAAGTGTTCGTTTCTATTTTTGTCTTCTGCAATTTTATTTTTGGATCTTCTATATATATATATATATGAAGAACTTTCCTCTGTCTGGCTGTTTTTCTCTCTACAAAACAGAAAGTTGCATTATGGAACAGTCATTTTAACGAGATATTTTATTTATCACATGATGAGATACATCTGTACCACTGGATATCCCTGAACCAGTTGTAGAGTGTTTAACCCAAGAGAAATCTATGCTAGATATGTCGAAACAATTGTCGTGATTAATAATATATTTTCGTATATTCCATCTTGTCTTTCATTTGCTATTTATATATATATATATATATATATATATATATATAT
>NC_069007.1:9222009-9224693 GCF_001194135.2 Octopus bimaculoides
ATATATATATATATATATATATATACACACACACACACACATACATGCATACATACATACATATTTACTTACAGATATGTATTGTCACTATGAGGATATTGAAATCACTTATAGGGATATTTTTTTCCAAATATCTCTTCAAAATACATACATATATATATATAGTTGAAGGAGTGGATGTGTGGTAAGTAGCTTGCTTAACAACCACATGGTCCTGGGTTCAGTCCTACAGCGTGGCACCTTGGGCAAGTGTCAAGCCTTGTGAGTGGATTTGGTATACGGAAACTGTAAGAAGCCCATCCTATATATATATATTTATATATGTTTGTGTTTGTGTGTCTGTGTTTGTCCCCTCACCATCACTTGACAACCGATGTTAGTCCCCGTAACCTAGTGGTTTGGCAAAAGACACTAATAGAATAAGCACTAGGCCCACAAAGAATAAGTCCTGGGGTCAATTTGTCTGACTAAAGGCAGTGCTCCAGCATGGCTGCAGTCAAATGACTGAAACAAATAAAGAATAAAAGAATATATATGTATATATATATATATATATGTATGTGTGTGTGTGTGTGTGTGTATATATATGTGTATATGTGTGTATATATATGTGTGTGTGTGCGTGTGTGTGTACCTCTGTCTCCTTGTATGTGCATGTCTGAGTGTGTTTTTGTGTATGGGTTTTTTGCAACTATGTACTGTGTCTGTATGAGTGTGTTTCTCGATATGTGTGGACGTGTAACTCCATATGTGTCCTTGTGTGAAGTGAAGAGTGTGTATATATATATGGTCATGTGTTTCAGTCTTCATTTGCATATGTGTGTGTATGTGTGCTTGTCTGTTCATATTACCAATGTACATATCCGTCAGCGTGTCTATCTTTTTACTTTCATATCCATTTCCCTACATACATGTACACATACACATATACACACCCCCACACCCCACACACATATACATACATCAACTACATAACAGCCCAATAACTATTCTACTCTACCTGTATAAACTGTGGGTATTGGGGTATGATATCTGCTACATACATTTCGTGTATATATATATATATATATATATATATACGTGAAAACACATTCGAGCGTGGCCGTTGTCAGTACCGCCTGACTGGACCTTGTGCCGGTGGCACATAAAAGCACCCACTACACTCTTGGAATGGTTGGCGTTAGGAAGGGCATCCAGCTGTACAAACTCTGCCAGATCAGATTGGGGCCTGGTGTAGCCACCTGGTTCGCCAGTCCTCAGTCAAATCATCCAACCCATGCCAACATGGAAAGCGGACGTTAAACGATAATGATGATGATGATGATGATGATGATGATGATGATGATGATATATATATATATATATATATATAATTAATACAAAAAAAGAAGAAAAAGACAACAATGTGAGGATGTGATACATGCAAAGTATTGATAGATGCTGAGGGAAGGAAAGAAAGGTAGTTTTATGTTTCGAGCAAAGCTCTTCATCAGAAACAGGAGACAGAGGAAAGTCCAAGAGACTAGGAAGATGGAGGAAAATAAAAATCGCTAATAATCCACATGTAAGATGACCAAAAGGGAATGGGTGAAGTAAAAGTTGTTTCTAAGACAGGAGAGTGTAAGAGAAGGAGGTATGTGTGGGTATGTGTGGGTATGCGTGTGCATGCAAGTGTGTGTGTGTGTGTATGTGGTGTTGAATGTTTGTATGTGTATGTGTGAGTGAACTTTGTGTCTGTTAATATTGTAGGAAGAATTCAGCATGTGTATAGATACATAGACAAACAGACAGACAGATATATATATATATTTATAATTAACAAAATATGGTAAAAATTCGATATTAATTAATATCAATTTAATACCAGGAAACTAGCACATTAAAAGAATCAGAAGGTTCTTGAAAAAATTTTTGGGAGATCCTAAAAAGATTATAGTACTTGTAGACCGGTCACTGGTCAATCATATATACTTCTAGCATTTTGACAGACCGGTCACTGGTCAATCTTATATATATATATATATATATATATATATATATAGATAGATAGATAGATAGATAGATAAATAGAGAGAGAGAGAGATAAATAGAGAGAGAGGTAGATAGATAGATAGAGAGGTAGATAGATAGATAGATAGATAGATAGATAGATGGATGCGTATGGATATGTAAAGGAAACAATGATGATAATGGTGATGGTGACACTAGTATTAGTAACAATATTGGGGATGGTGGTGATGGTGTGGTGGTGGTGGTGGTGGTGGTGGAGTTGAAGACAGGCCTGGTAACTGGTGATAATAGTGTTAACGATGATGCTGCTGGTGCTGTTATTGGTGGCAATGGCGGTAAGTTGGATAGTGGTAGTGGCGATGGTGATGATGGTGATGACAGTGATGACGACATAGCAACACAGTAATTAAATAAATGGTGATGAGAATGACAATAGCAACATCAACCCAATTAGCAATGAACGTGGTGGTTGCGGTGGTTGTGGTGGTGTTGTAGTAATTGTGGTGGTTGCAGTGGCAGTGGTGTAAGCTGTTCTGTTACTGATGATGATGATGATGATGAAATTGGTAAGATCAACTCAATTAGTGAGGCATCGGGTGGTGGTGGTGGTGGTGCTGGGAGTGGTGGTTGTGACTGTAATGGCTGTGGTGGTGGTGGTGGTGGTGGTGGTGGTG
>NC_069007.1:9224969-9226809 GCF_001194135.2 Octopus bimaculoides
AATGGTGTGGTGCTGGTGGTAGTGGTGATGTTGTGGTGCTGGTGGTAGTGACAATGATGATAGTGGTGGTGTTGGTGGTGGCTAAGATGATGATGATGATGATAATGATTGTGATGATGACAACGATGACGATGATGATGAGGAGGAGGAGGAGGAGGAGGAGGAGGAGGAAGATGACAATACCAACATCAATTCAATTAGTGTTGTATACAATCACAACGATGACAATGATGATGACGATGATGATGATGATGATGATGTCAGCCAAAACAACAACAACAACAACAAGTTTAATAAGCAAGAAAATAAAGCCATAGAGATTTGTTTGAAACATCAAGATGTTCTCCTTAAGTGGCATGAACACACCTGCTTCCCACTTGTTTTCACTGTTGCCTAGATACACTTACACATACACACACACACATGTATACACACACACACACATACACAGACATACACATACATAATGAATAAACACATGTATCTACACACTTGCCAACATACACACACACACACACACATATATACACACACAAACACACATACATAATGAATAAACACATGTACCTACACACTTGCCAACATACACACACACACACACACACATACACATATATACACACACATACACACACAAACACACACACATACATAGTGAATAAACACATGTATCCGCACACTTGCCAACATACACACACACACACACACACACATATATGTATATACATCACCATACATGTATATACATCATATATACATCATATATACACCATATATACATCATATATACACCATATGTATACACCATATATACATCATATATACACCATATATGTATATACATCACCATACATACATATATATAAATATATATGCATATGCACACATACACACACATATATACACATGCCAATATATACACACACACACACACACACATATGTACACACACATATACACTCCCACAAATATATATATATACATATATACATATACACAAACACACACACATACATAGACACAAGGGCATAAGCATGCAGTGACAATCTTCCTTTTAGCTTTCATTGCCACTGTTTGAGTTCTTATTGTTGTTATTGTTGCTACTGTCATCATTGTCATCATCATCATCATCATCATCGTCATCATCATCATCATCATCATCATCATCATCATCATCATCATCATTTGAACTGAGGTTTCTTTCTCTTGTCACTTCTATCACTTGTAGACTCACAGGCCCACATCTGTACATGGTATAGACACACGTATGTATATAGTACATCCTCATCATCGTTTAACGTCCGCCTTCCTTGCTAGCATGGGTTGGATGACTTGACTGAGGACTGGTGAACCAGATGGCTACACCAGGCTCCAATCTGATCTGGCAGAGTTTCTACTGCTGGATGCCCTTCCTAACGCCAAACACTCCGAGAGTGTAGTGGGTGCTTTTACTTGCCACCGGCACGAAAGCCAGTCAGGTGGTACTGGCAACAGCCACGCTCAAAATGGTGATATATATATATGTATACACACTAATATAAATGCACATTTATATACATATATATATGCATATAAATATGCATATATATATGCATATGTATTATGTATATGTATATATACTATGAAAGAAGTAAAAAAAGACACACAAAATAAAATATGATAGTGCCAGAGGGATACATATGTGTAAACATATGCATATCTCTATGTATAATATATATACACACACATGTCTGTGTGTGTGTGTGTGTGTGTGTGTATACATTATATTTATATGTATATATATATATTGTGTGTGTGTATATATATATATATATATATATATATATATATATATATATAT
>NC_069007.1:9226835-9229108 GCF_001194135.2 Octopus bimaculoides
ATATATATACAGGCGTAGGCACGGCTGTGGGGTAAGTAGCTTGCTTACCAACCACATGGTTCTGGGTTCAGTCCCACTGCGTGGCACCTTGGGCAAGTGTCTTCTACTATAGCCTCAGGCTGACCAAAGCCTTGTGAATGGATTTGGTAGACGGAAACTGAAAGAAGCCCGTCATATTTGTGTATGTATATATATATATATATATATATATATATATATGTATTGTATATGTATGTATTATATATCATGAAAGTGCATGGCTTAGTGGTTAGGGTATTCGTCTCACAATTGTTAGGTCATGAGTTCAATTCCCAGCGATGCGTTGTGTCCTTGAGCAAGATACTTTATTTCACGTTGCTCCAGTCCACTCAACTGGCAAATATGAGTTGTACCTGTATTTCAAAGGGCCAACCTCATTACACTCTGTGTCTGTCACTCTGTATCTCCCTGAGAACTACATTTAAGGTACATGTGTCTGTGGAGTACTCAGCCACTTGCACGTGAATTTCACTTGACAAAAAACTCTTCAAGGTACTGCCCCAGCATGGCTGCAGTCGGAGTACTGAAACAAGTAAAAGATTAACAATATGGACATATTCAATCTTAGGTGAAAAAATAGATACATACAATCCTCCTGTGTACAAAATAGCCTGTTATGGAAAATGAAAATGGTAAAGATAGCACCAGTTACTGTAGCAGATGTTAGGGACAATATGAGAAAGCAGCAAGAGGAATATCAAGGAAACAAAAGGGTTCCTTGTTTGGCACAGCCAGAATAATCAGGGAAGTGTTAAATAGTTGGAAAGACCAGATAGCATGCTACTGTAGGCTGCAGGTAGGATGCCCACTACACATGCAAGACTTGAGGAGTTCCAACAAAATATAGAATGATAATTATAATACTTTCTACCGTAGGCATAGATTTGAGGGGAGGGGTTAAGTCAATTACACTAACCCCAGTGCTTAGCTGGTACTTATTCCATCAACCTCTGAAAGGATGAAAGGCAAAGTTGACCTTGGTGGAATTGGAACTTAGGATGTAAAGACAGAGAAAACGCCACTAAGCATTTTGTCCGGCATTCTAATAATTCTGCCAGCTTGCTGTCTTAATATAATAATAATAATAATAATTTCTGATTTACACACAAGGCCAGCAATTTTGGTGGGAGAGGCTTCAAATTACATCGACTCCAATTCTTGAAAGGTACTTTATTTTACCAACCCCCTTAAGGATGAAAGGCAAAGTCAGCCTGAGCAGGGTTTGAACTCGGAATGTCATGACCTAGAACAAATACCATAACACTTCTTGTCTGACATCTCTAATACTTCTACCGGTTCTTTGTTTCATTTTATGGTCCCTGAAAAAATAAAATGCAGAGATATCAGCAGCAGGATTTGAACTCAAAACTCAGAGGTTGAACAAACAGCATATGACATTTCTTCCAGTCACCACTCTAAGGATTCTACCAGCTCACTGCCTTGAAGAGCATTTGACTACTATTTCATGCAGGTCAAGCATAGAGATTAATCTCACTGACCAGTGCAGTGTTGTGCAGTAAAGGGCAGTGGTCGTTGCACAAAGCATGTTATGCACCCTCTGCACTTGAAATGCATTGTGCTGTAATTTAGTGCACTGCAGTGCAAACCAGACTTGTAGATGCATTTTAGCAATGTGTCGCAGGTGTTCAAATGTTCATACAATGCAATAACACAAAGTAGTTGCAGCATTTTGCACTGCAGTTCTGGTGCATCTCAGTGCATTATGATGCAAAATATGATATAAGTGATCAACATCATCATCATTATCAACATCATCTTCATTACTCTTTTACTTGTTTCAGTCATTTGACTGCGACCATGCTGGAGCACCGCCTTTAGTCGAGCAAATCGACCCCAGGACTTATTCTTTGGAAGCCTAGTACTTATTCTATCGGTCTCTTTTGCCGAACTGCTAAGTTACAGGGACGCAAACACACCAGCATCGGTTGTCAAGCGATGTTGGTGGGGACAAACACAGACACACAAACATACACATACACATATATATATATACATATATACGACGGGTTTCTTTCAGTTTCCGTCTACCAAATCCACTCACAAGGCTTTGGTCGGCCCGAGGCTATAGTAGAAGACACTTGCCCAAGGTGCCATGTAGCAAGACTGAACTCAACACCATGTGGCTGGGAAACAAATTTCTTAACGACCACAGCCATGCCTGCACCTATACAGCATCTCCTTGCTCTTATTTAGCCCAGCCCTCACCAGGGCCC
>NC_069007.1:9231189-9232232 GCF_001194135.2 Octopus bimaculoides
ATATATATATATATATATATATATATGTATATATATGTATGTATATATACATATGAATGAAGCATGTATATATATATATATATATATATATATCATATATGTGTTATATCCAATATGTATATTATAGTATATGTGATACATACATTTACATGCTTACATATACATACATGTATAACCACTCATACACACACACACACTCACACATGACTTAAGCAAGTTTTGTCTGGAAGCTATTTTTATAGTACAATCACACACATACACACACACACAATCACACACATACACACACACACAGATATACACATACACACAGCTACAGCAAATTTTGGCTGAAAGTTTATCTGTCTATCAATCTATCTATTCATCTATCTATGATCGTTTTTTTTTTTACCCTTTTGATCGGAGTTTCACTTTTTTTCCCCCTTTTTCTTTTTCATTTTCAAAAAGAAAAGCCCTACATTTGTATTTGTCCCCTCTGTGGTCAGCCCTGTGTGGCCAATAAAGAAAGTTATCTATCTATCTATCTATCTCAGTGGTTCCCAACCTTTCATTATCAAGGACTCCTTTTTATTTAAAAGGGTTTTCTCATGTACCCCAGGATATTGAAATGTCTGCCAGGTTAGCATGTTCATGGACCCGCAGTACTACCTTTGTGGACCACCAGCGGTCCACGGACCACAGGTTGGGAACCACTGATCCATATGCCTGTCTATCTATCTACATATTTATCCCTTTTGATCGAACTCCCCCCTTTTCCCTTCCTACGATCCCTTTTGATCGACACACCCCTACTTTTTTTTCCTTCCTCCTCCCAAAAGAAAAGCTCTACATTGTATTTGTCCCATCTTTGTTGAGCCCTGTGTGGCTAATAAAAGAAATGTATCTACATATCTATCTATCTTTATATAGTATTCACACACACACACACACACACACATGAATAGATGAGTATTTTTTAGGCTGTGATGCCATGTATAATGTAGAAGAATTACAAGCCCTATGCAAAAGTGTTTCTGCAAACATCTGTCGAAAAGCATAAAAAT
>NC_069007.1:9232774-9236840 GCF_001194135.2 Octopus bimaculoides
AAGCCTGTCTGCTGTTATAATTCTATTCACACATTCCAGAATATAAATCAACGTTGGTACCTGACGACCTGATGAGGGTGGTTAAACGTGATTTATAGCAATGCTAGAAATAGCAGCGAAATATCATTAAGATTTCACACATAAACTTCACCTTGGATAATGTGATCCTCCCTCACTCATATGATGGTGCTTTCGAATAATTAATGTTGGTGGGGTGGGAAGGTCTGTTTCACTCGATTCTTTGTTTTCAAGAGTTAGGCACAGGTGTGGCTGTGTGGTAAGAAGCTTGCTTCCTAACCACATGGTTCTGGGTTCAGTCCCAGTGCATGGTACCTTAGGCAAGTGCCTTCTGCTATAGCCTTGGGCCGACCAAAGCCTTGTGAGTGGATTTGGGAGATAGAAACTGAAAAGAACCTGTTGTATATATATATATATATATATATATATACACACACACACACACACACGCACATATACATGAGTGGGTGCTGAAAAGTTCTTGGCTTTCGGTAATAGAAAATACAGGCGGTGAGCTGGCAGAAACGTTAGCATGCCGGGCGAAATGCTAAGCGGTATTTCGTCTGCCGTTACGTTCTGAGTTCAAATTCTGCCGAGGTTGACTTTGCTTTCCATCCTTTCGGGGTCAATAAATTAAGTACCAGTTACACACTGGGGACGATGTAATCGACTTAATCCCTTTGTCTGTCTTTGTTTGTCCCCTCTATGTTTAGCCCCTTGTGAGCAATAAAGAAATAAGAAAATACAGGAGGATCAGTTAATTATGACTTTATTCAACATTTTCCTCTCTCGCTTATTGCCGCAGTCCTTCAGTTTTTCTAAGCCCTGTAAAAGACATCAGAATGTTGGGCCTCCAACCAGGCCTTTTGCAATATCCTTAAAGCCTGGAACTTTTCAGCACCACCTCATATGTGTGTGTGTATATATATATGTGTGTGTGTGTGTGTGTGTGTGTGTGTGTCTATGTGCTTTTGTGAGTGTGTTTGTCCACTACAATTGGTGTTAGTGTGCTTATGTCCCCATTATAGCGATTCAGCAAAAGGAGACCAATAGAATACGTACTAGGCTTTAAAAAAGCGAAGTCATAAGTTCTGGGGTTGATATGTTCAACTAAAATCCTTCAAGGTGGTGCCCCAGCAGGGCCACAGTCTAACAACTGAAACAACTAAAAGAAAATCCCTTTGCTTCATACCAATGGAATTATACTTCTCAAAGAATTTATTCTTCCCAAATTTTGATTATGTTTTACACCTTTTGCCTACTTTTGCTTGCTTACCAACCACATGGTCCTGGGTTCAGTCCCACCACAAGGCACCTTGGGCAAGTGTCTTCTACTATAGCCTCGGGCTGACCAAAGCTTTGTGAGTGGATTTGGAAGACGGAAACTGAAAGAAGCCCGTCGTATATATGTATATATATATGTGTGTGTGTATGTTTGTGTGCCTGTGTTTGTACCCCCAACATCGCTCGACTAAAGGATGTGCTCCAGCATGGCCACAGTCAAATGACTGAAACAAGTAAAAGAGTAATTTAATCATGTGGTGGTGTTATCTTCCAGTTTTTTAATAAGGTACTTGTCAAAGTGGTAGTATTTTGTAAATAGCTCCGATCTATTTAGAGAATTAAGATTTTCCAGCATGAAGATCTACACAGCTATACACAGCCTACCTCTATTTGTCATGTTTATATATGGTCTGCATTGTTCAAATAGTTTCCACTTGCTATTGAAATCAATAAAATGTTCTTTCAAATTCCAGATCTCATTAGACAATGTTGTATCTTACTTTCAAATTTCATATATATCCTTTACTCACCTGACATCCAAAGGTGTAAGCTGAAGGATATTTGGTTGCTATTTCTAGTAGGTCATGTGATAACAGAAACTTTGTCATTATTTCTGTTTAACACCAGGACAGCACAGGTCGAACAGACTTGAGATCAAAAGCATTCCAGCCATTTTCTTTTTACAGTTATAGAGCTTCTAAATTTATATAATTCAGCAGTAGGACATATTCTCAATGAGATTTGGCTGCTATTTCTAGCAGATCAAGCGACCACATACAGACTCCCCGGTGGAGAAGGAGAACGACAGACAACGAGTTAGCTTGGCCATTTGTCCGGGAGTGAAATAGAAAGGAAGAGAAAGAGAGAGAGAGTGAGAGAGCATGGTGAGAGAAAGGAAGAACAAGGAAGAGTGGGAGGAAGAGAGTTAGTTTAGAGAGTGGGCGTTTTTAGAGTGCGAGGCAAATAGTATGGATATGGAATGTTATCCTCCTCCTACTCCTCCCACATAATTATCATAATTTATGCGTTCAGTGAATGACTTCTGTTGAACAACGACTGCTGAGAGACGTGCACGGCGTGTGTGAGTGTATATGTATAAATAGCCAAACGTATGTTTGCGTGTATGTGTGCGTGTGTCCATATGCCTGTGCTTATATCATATATTTATACATACATATGTTTCACAATACACACACGTACATGAACATGTATGTTAATGTTCTTCTAGTCGGCACAAACATATGTGCATGTGGTTGTTGAGAAAGCAGTGCACACACGCACGTACGCACGCACGCACACACGCACACAAATAAATACACATAAGCAAATATATATATACATACATACACACACAAACATATTTATTATTATGGCCGGGTTTTCAAATACCATGGAGGTCGATTTTGCCTTTCATTCTTTCGGGGTCGATACATTAAGTACCAGTGAAACACTGGTGTCGATGTAATTGACTAGTACCCTCCCACCAAAATTTCAGGCCTCGTGCCTTTAGTAGAAATGATCATTATGGCCGGTTTTCTAAACCGGGTCGTAGCAACACAGTCTACCCGCCATACTTCTCGATCCCTCATCGCTGCCTCGAAGTCTTGGGTACATTCCAGGCCAGATCCGGAGGCGGGGACGGGGAGCTAAGGCAATGGTAGGAAGGACTCAACCAAACTATCTTCCGGCAGCTCCTAGTGTGGAGAGGAAATTTCCATCCACCGAGTCCCCATTTATCGGATAGGGGAGAGCCCTTCAAGCATGAAGGTTACGTGTGAATATAAAACACACTTACATGCACATATATACATATATATATATTCCCGTTCCTTTTCTGAGGTCCTGTACCCGGATATGCATATATATATATATACATGTAGATGTAGGTATGTACATATATGTATACATGCATATGCTCACATATCATTTGTATTATACACACACACACACACACACACACACTATCACCGAGGTATTTGTCAGTATAGAATTACTGTTGTGGAGGGAGAGATGATGTGATGTGGTGATGCTCATGCCACCGGAAATTTTGAGGAAAGTGGTTAGCTGATTAAATCAAACACGGTACTTGACTCGTACTTTATATACCGACCTTGGATACTTAAAAAAAAAACAGCTGACTTCTTTGGGATTTGAACTCACCCTTTGCTTGTCAAAACATTTCCATCAGTTTGTGTTAAACGTCCATGCTTGTTTTCAAACTTTTGGTTTATTCCTTGTTTCATACGCTCTGAGTAATGTAAAGCATTCCTTTCACAAGTGACAAGTTACTCTGTCACATATGTTGCACAGGACCGGCATATGTGTGTCACATATGCTGCAAAGAACCAGAACAAAATATCACAAAGTATTATGTCCGATGCTCTGCCGATTCTGCTACCGTACGTGGCCCTTGAAATATTTTATAGTGGATAAAACACGGGTTAGAAATTTGATGGGGCGGGAAGAAAGAAGGGAACAGTGCATTATATTGACCCCCTGTACTTGAATGGTACTTTATCCTATTGACATCGTGCTCAGAAAGAGTAAAATTGGGAATTTGGCATTGTGTTAGGAGACCAACCTCACCAAATACGAAGACTTACATTTTCTCTTCCTGCTAAACATAAATAAATTGACACGCGTGGGAAATACAGACAAGAAAAAGAGGAGAGAGAGGAAAAGAGAGAGAGAGAGAGAGGAAAAGAGAGAGAGAGAGAGAGGAAAAGAGAGAGAGAGAGAGAGGAAAAGAGAGAGAGAGAGAGAG
>NC_069007.1:9239257-9241326 GCF_001194135.2 Octopus bimaculoides
AAAAGGTAAAGCTTAAATCTGTCCTCAGCGCGATTTGAACACAGAATGCAGTGAATCGGAACAAATATCGCAAAAGACCCAGTTCAACCCTTTAATAGTTTTGCCAATCTAGTGAAAGCGCGTGGCTTCGTGGTTAGGGTGTTCGGCTCGCGATCATAAGGTCACGAGTTCGATTCCCAGCGCACGTTATATCCTTTTGCAAAATACTTCATTTCATGTTGCTCCACTCCATTCAGCTGGCAAAAATGAGCGAGCTGTACCAGTAACTCGAAGGGCCCGCCTTGTCACACTCTGACACGCTGAATCTCCCTGAGAACTACGTTAAGGGTACGCATGTCTGTGGAGTGCTCAGCCACCTGCACGTTGATTTCACGAGCAGGCTCTTCCGTTGATCGGATCAACCCTCGTTGTCGTAACCGACGGAGCGCTAGTTCTACCAATCTATCGCTGTTTCGATACATCTTTTTAAGGGTCCCGACAGGATAAAAGGCAAAGCTGACCCCAACTCCTATTAGATCGTAAAGAGCCACAAGATATACTGTGATGCACTCATCCTATCTACTCTTTTAACAACTCTGTTAATTCTCTGAACAGAATCCCACAGATCCAGTTTTACTTTGGTTACCATAGACAAGTACACCTCTCTCTCCAGGTTGTTCTCTGGCCTATTGGTGGCATTGGGTTGTCCGGAAAGTTCGTGCCGATTTATAGTAGCTTACCTTTCGACTTATTTGCCATGAAACCACCTCAATTCTGGGAAGAGGGTATTTTCAAGTTAAAGGAAAGATGGAGACGCATTGTGCAACAAAATGATTAAAAATTGATTAAAAATGTAATGGCAAGTATTTATTGACCTTTTTCTTTCCTTTAATAATCGGCACGAACTTTCCAGACAACCCAATATATGCAAAAAGTGGATCCATCTACTCGGACCACGCTTACCAATCTCACCTCTTTTTAGCATCTTCAGAGATGGCCTATTATCAACAAAATCCAATCCAGAACTTGACCACAACTTTATTTAATTGACTTCTGTAAAAAGAAAACGGTCATTTTTCAGATTAACATCCGCACGATTTTCACTAGGGTGTTAGGGTTAGGGTTTGGGTTAGGATTAGGGTTTTAGGGTTAGGATTAGAGTTTAGGGTTAGGGTTAGGTAATCGGGCGGGTATTAATCTGAAAAATTACCAAAAAAACAACGGGGCGGAATTTGAACTCAGAACATAGTGAGTCGTAAACTTTTGATTTACAATTTAGGAAGAATTTTTAGATGGGGGTTAATTAATACCATCTAATCAAGCCCTTGATTGATATTTTATTTTTATCAACCCCTGAAAGAATGGAAGGCAAAGTCAACCACGGTGGTATTTGAACCCAGAACGTAAAGACTGACGAAATGCCGCTAATCATTTTACCCGATGTGGTAACGATTCTGCCAGCTCAACGACTTAATAATAATAATCCTTTTCTACTAGAGGCACAAGGCCTAAAATTTGTGTGAGGAGGATATTTGATTATATCGACCCTAGTACTCAACTGGTACTTAATTTATCGACCCCGAAAGGATGAAAGGCAAAGTTGACCTCGGCGGAATTTGAACTCAGATCTCAGCGACGGGCGAAATACCACTTAGCATTTCGCCCGACGTGCTAAAGATTCTGTCAGCTCGCCGCTTTAATAATAATAATAATAATGATAATAATTTACCCAGTTGATGAATGGCTAAATTGAACTGATTGGCGTTGAGAGACGAAGGAAAAAGGTGAGGGTGGGGAGGGCACTGGGCGTGTTTGTATTTGTGTATGTGGATGTGTGTGAGACACAAACATATACGCGCACGCGCACGCACGCAATAAGGTCGTCTTAACGGAGTTTTACGTGAGACATTGAAAGCGACGTGCAAGAACGATAATAAATGAATGAGAAAAAGTACTCATATATATATATATATGTATGTATAAAATATATATATACATTTATAATATATATATATACAGACACAGACACACACACACACACACATATATATATATATATATATATATATATATATATATATATATACACA
>NC_069007.1:9241630-9243812 GCF_001194135.2 Octopus bimaculoides
GCCGCGCGCATATATATATATATATATATATACATACATAAATATTTACTCTTATGTGCAAACACGTACGTACACATAAGCACACACATATATAAATACATTTACACAGAAACAGATATACATACTCATATATCACATTTATGTAAGTGTACTCATACATACACCGAAGAGTACACATACATACATACATACACACAAATATATACATATACACACTTACACATACACACACACACTTACACATACATATATATACAGATAGACACCTATACGTACACATATACATATATACATTCATACACACATACATACATACTAGATACACACAGAGGCAAGATGGTAAGAGGAAAAAATGCACAATGACAACCACCATTAACAATCACAACAACAACAACAACACTAGTGAAAAGTATGTCGTGTAACACAAAGATCACCGCCTCAACCCCCACCATCTTCACACTGCCACCACCACCACCAACAACAACAACATAAAGATCTAAGTTTCTATAGTGAACGAAAATAACAACACACCAGTACTAGAGTTATATACAGATATATACACACACATTATATATATATATAAATATATACATATGTATATGTAATTTAGACGAAAAATCGAGTGCGTTGAAGGTGTATATAGATATATATACACATGTGTGTCTGTCTGTCTGTTGTCAATGTATGTATATAGGTGTATATATAATAAAAAGACATGGAGAGGATGTTACAACCTTTAAATTCTACTGAAATTGTTGTGTTACCATCTTCCAGGAGCGAGGAACCTGTTTCGTCGAATATGGATATATCGACTGGACATATTGTTTTGGTAAGTAAATTAGCCATCTCTCGGCTTTTTATTCCATTTCTCTCTCTCCTCCTTTGCCCTGCCTTTTGATATATGTTGATATGTGTATATATATATATATATATATATATATATACACATGTATGCATATATCTATGTATGTGCGTATGTGTACATACTTTTATATATACGTACATGGTCTGTCATTCTGTCTGTCTATCGATCTATCTATGGATGTTTTGTGTATATAAATATGATCATATATGTACATGTATATATATATATTGTCTTTCTTTCTGTGTTTGTCTTAGTCTTTTTCTCACTATATATTAAATACAACTGGTATATAGTTACACGTTTGCTTGCTTGTTTGTGTGTATATTCATTTACATATCACACATAGTTATGCACATACATACATACATACAGGTGCGTTATAGATACACGTGTATATAGCATAAAATGTACATCTATATAAAACTTCATTTATATATATATATATATGGATACACACACACACACTCAACACATCCACATATTTTATATATGTGTATACCGACGCATAGATACACGTGTATATATAATGCATCAAGCTATTAAACCTTTTGTAGTATATGTATTCAAAATATATATATGTTGCGGTCTACATATAATGAAAATGAAAATGTTTGCTTTTATTCTTTTACATGTTTTTTTTTTATATTGTTGTTCATTGTGTTTATTGCTGTGTTAATTTTGAAGACCTACTATCCTTCTTTTCTATCCATCCCTCTGTTCCTTCAATGTGCTTACTGCTCTTTCTCGCACCACCTCTCTCTCATTATGGGTTTATTCTATGCCTAGACACACCTAATTTTTTCTTTCTCTCTGATAATTTATATACACTCTTCTATCGATGTATATACATATTGCAATGCTACATAACACAGTGATATATATATATATATATACATATATCACTGATTCTCTAACTCTGGTTTTCAGCAGTTTGACGTTATGAAGCCTGCGTATTTAAAAAGCCAACAGGTTGGTGTTTAACCACAGGCAGGATGTGATCAAGCAGACACAATGATCAAAATCATACCAACCACGACCATCATGTTTTCTGGAGGGCCGTGGGTCTGTAGTATCTAGGAGGAAAATTGTATAATACGGATCATGTTCCCTCTCCCTTTTTAAAGATTGCAGGGTGTAATTCAAGAGGGATTTGGCTGCTATTTCTAGCAACGCGAACGACCACTTAGTAACGGCTTCGTTCCGTGTTGGCTCGAAAACCAGCAGGTGCGTCATTACGGCGTTTTCGTAGCTACTGTGTGTCTTTGTATATATTGTGTGTAAGTATATATATATATATATATATATATATATATATAT
>NC_069007.1:9244174-9250095 GCF_001194135.2 Octopus bimaculoides
ATATATATTATATATATATATATACAGTGTGTGTCTCTCACTCTATGTATATATATATATATATATTATATATATAGTGTTTGTGAGTGTATATATATGTATATCTCTATATATAAACACCACATGTCTGTAGCCTATGTGCGAATGTATATATGCAGTATGTATATGTTTATGCATATGTGTATATATATATATATACATCTTTGTGTACACACACAGGGTATATATATTATTTTACATCTATATATACACACATAAACAGACGCGCGTACGTCGATCTTACCGTATGGAGAATTTATACGTAGATGAATTTTTGTGAATGAACGTAAGATAAGACGCGCGTACGCACACTACCACACATACACACACACAGATGTATACATATATATATATACGCACGCACGCATTCACACATAGACATACACACATAGCCGGGTGTGTGTTGTTCTGTGTGTGAATCTGCGTCCGTATATGCATCCGAGTGCGTGTGATTATGTAGGTGAGTTTACCTTGCGTGGGAAAGTCATTCAGTTATATCACACGTGTCTCGGCAACGACATATATACATATATGTATACACACACATACTGACACGCGAATAAGAGAATTGTATTATATATATAAGGTCGTCGTCTACAGACGTGCGTCCCTCTACTTACACAATTGTGTGTGTGTTTATTTATTTATATATATATATATATATATATATATACATACAGTGTGTGTATATATATATACACACGCATACATACACTCGCATATACTTACGTCTACCAGCCTAGCTTATTGGAATTATCTCCCTTGCAAATTTTATTTGTAAGATTTTCTGCACCACTAGAGTGAGTTCCTGACCACTAATCTTGCGGATAATCTCAGATGATCGACTTAATGCAATCCTTTACATTATATATGAGAAATCTACTGCACATGTATTCAATATGCACAACACCCCATCCGCACCCCACGAGGGATTTCCCCCACTGCTACGTTATATAGGGTGCATTCCAGAAGATTTGAGACTTTTTTTTGTTTAGGTGAAGAATCAATTATATCTGTTCTAGTTTATTGTAATTTTAGTATATTATTATAGATCTAATAAGCTGACCTGCCGTCTTTTGAATTTGTTAGAAACTGTGTGGAAGTCTGTTGTATGTGTGTATATGAATAAACCGTGTATGACAAGAAAAAAGGTAGACAGGAATATTGTTGGAAATAAGGACCATACCTAATGAATGGATACAGTTATAGAGACCCCTATTCAGGACTTTAAGATTCTGTGTCAACATGTGTTTGTAAATGATGGCGGTAAGGGCACCTGGCTGATGACAGCTGAAGAGGTGCAGCGATCATCTTATCGTTGACAGAGGAACTTGAAGTGCTGTATGTGCATCATTGTATCATTCTTTATATATTATAGGTGCAGGAATGGCTGTGTGGTAAGTAGCTTGCTTAGCAACCACACGATTCCAGGTTCAGTCCCACTGCATGGCACCTTGGGCAAGTGTCTTCTACTATAGCCTCGGGTTGACCAAAGCCTTGTGAGTGGATTTGGTAGACGGAAACTGAAAGAAGCCCGTCGTATATATGTATATGTATATATATGTGTATATGTTTGTGTGTCTGTGCTTGTCTCTCCAACATCGCTTGACAACCGATGAATGGTTTCTTTGTGGCTGGATGCTCTTCCTAACACCAACCACACATACATATATATATATATCTTTTATCTTTTACTTGTTTCAGTCATTAGACTGTGGTCATGCTGGGGCACCTCCTTGAGGAATTTTTTAGTTGAACAAATCGACCCTAGTACTTATTTTCTTTTTAAGCCTGGTATTTATTCTTTCAATCTCTTTCGCTGGAACCGCTAAGTTATGGGGACATAAACACACCAACAGCTATTGTAAAATGGTGGTGGGGGACAAACTATGTACATGCACACACACACACACACACACACACACACACACACACACACACACATACATAGGATGGGCTTCTTTTTCAGTTTCTTATTTCTGTATTGCCCACAAGGGGCTAAACATAGAGGGGATAAACAAGGACAGACAAAGGGATTAAGGCGATTACATCGACCCCAGTGCGTAACTGGTACTTAATTTATCAACCTCCGAAAGGATGAAAGGCAAAGTCGACCTCAGCGGAATTTGAACTCGGAACGTCACAGCAGAGAAAATACTACTAAGCGCTTCGCCAGGCGTGCTAACGTTTCTGCCAGTTCACCGCCTTTTTCAGTTTCTGTCTACCAAATCCACTCACAAGGCTTTGGTCAGCCAGAGGCTACGATATAAGACACTTGCCCAAGGTGCCATGCAGTGGGATTGAACCTGGAACCATGTGGTTGGGAAGCAGACTTCTAACTATACAGTCACGCCTGTACCTAAATATAAAATTATGTTGTATGTATTTGGGTCTGTGATCTTGTCTTTGTGTCACACACTTGTTGTAAGGGAGTGCCGAGTGTTAGAAAAATAAATATGAGAAACTTGCTTCAAGGCAAGCACACAGCAGGAGAGATCTTGAGAGGAAGAACTCCCACCCAACAAGTGTTTCAGCTCTTATTCTTGACACTATATGAGAGCCAGACCCACCTGGGTCATGACTCCTAGGTGTCCTCCTGCTGCTTTCCAAAATTGTGTCTCCAGCAGGATTTGAACCACTAAGCCATGCTGACCACCAAAGGAACCAGCTCTCTTCTGCCTTGCATTTCCTTCCAGTCCTCACTGTTAAATCTCTGATTGAAACCAGTAAAAGACAAAAAGATGCAAGTGTTTGTGTAGAGGTACATGGCTTAGTGGTTAGGGTGTTAAGCTCATGATCATAAAATTATGGTTTTGATTCCTGCAAATATGGAGAAGTGGGAGTTAAAACAATGATTGATGGTGATGATGATGATGATGGTGATGTTTTCCTTTTCACTTACAGTTAACCAAATCTGTTTCAGAAGGCCTGGTTTTCCTAAGATTATTGCAGATGTTAACCCATTAAAAATTACAAATTTCGTAATTATCTGTCAATATTTACACATATCTAACCTTTTTGCTATATCTACTAGGCATATTTCTCTGATATTCAAATGAAGTTTGCTAATTTTTCACCCAATATCTTGCTTATTTCTATTTAAAATGTTATTTTGATCATTCCAGCATGTTTCTAAGGCTGTTTTATGCTAGGAATCAAAGTTTCATAAAAAAAATTCCAGTTAATAGAATTATGGGAGGTAATGGGTTAAATATACGATAATGGTAATTATATAGTGAAGTGCACACATATACATGTACACACACACACACACACACACACCAGTGTGGCTGTGCAGTAAGAAGTTTGTTTCCTAACCAGATGGTTCTGGCTTCAGTCCCACTGCATGGTGCCATGGGCAAAAGTTATTATTACATCTCTTGAAAGAGCACCATTTACTGTTTCAAACTGTGAATGGTACTCTGTCCATTTAAAAAGTTATGCAGTCGCTCTCCTTCTTTTCCAAGACAGCCAATATTGCTTGGTGCCATAATCGACTTTCTGGAAGGCATCGTCCAGCTCTAAAATGATGTCACTAGCAGACTTGGCACATTCTAATGATTTTTTTTTTACTCATATCAAGGCAGGAAGCCAATTTTCTTTGCAATAGACATGAAGCTAATGGTCAGCTGAATTAATTATTCATTTATTGTCAGGTCTTAAGTCCACCTCGAAATAGCAATGATCAAATTTATGACCGATGGTGGTGGTAGTCATAGTTATTTGTTTAATTCTAAGTCCTAAATAAACACCTAGCCCCTTTTCAGCAGACCAGTGATTGAAGGCCATTCAACCAAAATTTAACCGTTTATTTTTCAATTTTTGAAACGTGATATCTTTGGTTACTTAATATAATGTGTCTGTGTAAGATGCAATTTGGCAGAATCATTAACACACCAGACAAAATGTTTAATGGAATTTCATATGTGTTACATTCTGAGTTCAAATTCTGCCAAGGTTGACTTTATCTTTCATTCTTTTGGGGTCAATAACATAAGTGCCTGTCAAGCACTGGGGGTTGATACAACCAACTCGACCCTGCCCTAGTAATTTCAGACCTTGTGCCTATAATAGAAAGGATTATTAGCAGAATCATTAGCACAGCTGGTAAAATGCTTAGCAATATTTCTCTCATCGCTACGTTCTGAGTTCATATTCTGCCAAGGTTAATTTTGCCTTTCATCCTTTCGGGGTCACTAAATTAAGTACCAGTTGCATACTGGTTCAATGTAATTAAGTAGTCCCCTCCCACTAAATTTCCGTCCTTGTGCCTATATTACAAAGGATTATTATTATTATTATTAGCGTGGTCGTTACCAGTGTTGCCTTACTGGCACTTGTGCCGGTGGCATGAAAAACATTCGAGCAAGGTCATTGCCAGTGCCGCTGGACTGGCTCCTGTGTAGGTGGCACGTAAGAAACACCATTTGAGCGTGGTTGTTGCCAGTACCGCCTGACTGGACCTCGTGCCAGTGGCACATAAAAGCACCTGCTACACTCTCGGAGTGGTTGGCGTTAGGAAGGGCATCCAGCTGTAGAAACTCTGCCAGATCAGATTGGAGCCTGGTGCAGCCATCTGGTTCACCAGTCCTCAGTCAAATTGTCCAACCCATACTAACATGGAAAGCGGACGTTAAGCAATGATTATTATTATTATTATTATTATTATTATTATCATTAAGGAGGCAGGCTGGCAGAATCGTTAGCACACAAATGCTTAGTGGCATTTCGTCTGCCGTTACGTTCTAAGTTCAAATTCCGCCGAGGTCGACTTTGCTTTCATCTTTTTGGGGGTCAATAAATTAAGTACCAGTTATGCACTGGGGTTGATGTAATCAACTTAATCCCTTTGTCTGTCCTTGTTTGTCCCCTCTATGTTTAGCCCCTTGTGGGCTATAAAGAAGTAAGAATCATTAGCATGCTGGGCAGACAAAATGCTTAGCAACATTTCATCTGTCTTTATGTTCTGAGTTCAAATTCCGCTGAGGTCAACTTTGCCTTTCATCCTTTCAGGGTCAATAAATTAAGTACCAATTGAGTACTGGGGTCAATATAATTGACTAGTCCCCTCCTCCAAAATTTCAGGCCTTGTGCCATTAGTAGAAAACATTATTATTATTGGGATGTCCAGAAAGTTCGTGCCGATATTAAAGGAAAGAAAAAGGTCAATAAATACTTGCCATGACATTTTTAATCAACCAAATATGAACCATTTTGTTGCTCAATGCGTCTTCATCTTCCCTTTAACTTCAAAATACCCTCTTCCCAGAATTGAGGTGGTTTCATGGCAAATAAGTAAGGTACACCACTATAAATCGGCACAAACTTTTCGGACAACCCATTATTATTATCATCATTATTATTATCATTATTATTATTATTATTATTATGGTGAACTGGCAGAATTGTTAGCATGCTGGGCAAAATACTTTACAGCATTTCAATTGTTTTTATGTTCTGAGTTCAAATTCTGCCAAGGTCGTCTTTGCCTTTCATCAACCAGTATAATGTATCATTGCTTTTTCCAAGAGGGAGATTTTACTGCTTTTTCTAGCAGTTTTGTGTGTAGACTTTGCCTTTCATCCTTTCAAGGTTGATAAATTAAGTACCAGTTGCATACTGGGTTGATCTAATCGACTGCCCCCGCCTCCCCCAGAAATCTCGGGCCTTGTGCCTAGAGTAGAAAAGAAAAGAATACTACTCTTTTACTCTTTTACTTGTTTCAGTCATTTAACTGTGGCCATGCTGAAGCACTGCCTTTAGTTAAGTAAATCGACCCCAGGACTTATTCTTTGTAAGCCTAGTACTTATTCTATCTTTCATCTTTTGCCGAACCGCTAGGTTACGAGGACGTAAACACACCAGTATCAGTTGTCAAACAA
>NC_069007.1:9250273-9251267 GCF_001194135.2 Octopus bimaculoides
ATATATATATATATATATATATATACGACGGGCTTCTTTTCAGTTTCCGTCTACCAAATCCACTCACAAGGCTTTGGTCGACCCGAGGCTATAGTAGAAGACACTTACCCAAAGTGTCATGCAGTGGGACTGAACCTGGAACTGTGTGGTTGGTAAGCAAGCTACTTACCACACAGCCACTCCTGCACCTACTAGTTTTTTTGTTAATTTTCACTCCTTACCTGGTGCAGAATATATAATTACCTTTTATCCATTTAATAAAATAAAAAGTTTTTGGTTTTGGTTAATGAAAGTTTGCAGGCTTATTGTTATATTTATTGACAATATTTTACATATATTTACAATTCAAAATGGCCACTGTTTGCTTTCACCATAGCTCTTAATTCTTTAAACCAGCCATTTTCACCTCACAGTCTTGTATATGAACCATTTTCAGCGCTACTGTTTGTTCACGGTTGTTTGCGTGGCCATATTTAATTAAGAATGAACAACAAACGAAAATAACATGAAGAAGTGTTCTGTGACATTTGCATCTTTTTCTGCCATTAAGAATGTTTCAATTTATTCTTTGAATAATGGGTTTGTGCTTATGTTTAAATGCATATACTGTAAGAAATATAAGACGGTTAAAAATTTGTTTTTTCCATAATTCTCTCAGAGGACTGAAAAGCAAATTTGCTCCTCACAGAATTTGAACTTTGAACTCCAGATTTGCTGTATTTAGTCCCTTCAGTTGATTTTTTTTTCCTACTTCACCATAAAAATTAGTGAGCTTTTACACTTGGGTGTCAAAATTATGACCTCTATTGGCCATATCTGACCTACAGCAAAAGTTTTGTCTTGCTCTTGTCTCAGTTTTGTATTTAAAAAAAAAAATCACTGTTTTCAAATTTTAAGATATTCTATGAAATGTAGCTCATTTTCAGAATAGATAAATAAATAAATAAATTTATTAATCCAATTTACATTGAATATTTTTTATCGGTTACAATAA
>NC_069007.1:9251387-9254162 GCF_001194135.2 Octopus bimaculoides
TTTTTTTAATTTGACAATGAAAAAATGTTTTTTAGCTTTTGTGGTAACATATTATTCCAAGCATTTTTGGCAAATTGATACTAAAAAAAAAAAAGGGGGGGTGGCAAATTCAAGTCAGCGATATCTCTTGTTTGGTAGTTATGGGGGAGAGAATGGTAACGGATAATTTCATAGAAATAAGTATGGCGGTGAAGATGAAATATTTTGTGGAACTTGATGGCAGTGTTTTATAGATATATATAGGTGCAGGAGTGGCTGTGTGGTAAGTAGCTTGCTTACCAACCACATGGTTCCAGGTTCAGTCCCACTGTGTGGCACCTTGGGGCAAGTGTCTTCTACTATAGCCTCAGAGCGACCAAAGCCTTGTGAGTGGATTTGGTAGACGGAAACTGAAAGAAGCCTGTCATATGTACATGTGTGTGTGCATGTTTCCGTGTTTGTTTCCCCCACCATCGCTTGACAACTGATGCTGGTGTGTTTATATCCCCGTAACTTAGCGGTTTGGCAAAAGTGACCGATAGAATAAATACTAGGTTTACAAAGAATATGTCGTGGGGTCGATTTGTTTGACTAAAGGCAGTGCTCCAGCATGGCCGCAGTCAAATGACTGAAACAAATACTGAAGAATAATAAAATATATCGTTAAACAAAAGTAATTTTGATTGAGGATTGTTTATTTTGAGAGCTTTCCGTGATTTATGAATGACATGGCTGAGTAAGCGAACTTTGCAATTTCCCCAGGCAGCAACACCAATAATAGAATTTCGAGTATATTAAATAATGATAGTGATTCTAGCATTTTCAGGAAGACGGTAATAAATTCTATTTAACATACCAAGAGTACGGGAATTTCACTTTAATAAATTGCTTATATGTGTTTTGAAACTGAGGGACTTATCGATATGAATGCTGAGAAATTTTGTTGATGTTATATGTGAAATTGCTTTACCTGCAATGAGGACATTATCAAGAAGCTGTTTGGGCTTTGTGGAGAAAAGCATGCAGCAGGTTTTTTTTTTTTATATTAAGGGTAAACTGATTAGTGATAAGCCTTTGATAAACCTTGTCCAGTTCTGAATTCTGAAGGCGCAATGGCCCAGTGGTTAGGGCAGTGGACTCATGGTCAGAGGATCGCGGTTTCGATTCCCAGACCGGGCGTTGTGTGTGTTTATTGACTGAAAATACCTAAAGCTCCACGAGCCTCCAGCAGGGGGGTGGTGGCGACCCCTCTTGTACTCTTTTGCTCCAACTTTCCCTCACTCTTTCTTCCTGTTTCTTGAGTAAAGCTGCGATGGACTGGCGTCCTGTCCAGTTGGGGTGGGGAACACATACGCCATAGAAACTGGGAAACCGGGCCCATGAGCCTGGCTAGACTTTAAAAAGGGTGCATAAAATAAAATAAAAAAAGTTCTGAATTAACTGTATTGAATAAGGAGTGAAGGTCCTGGTGACCAATAAAAATAGTAGGGTCATCAGCGAAATGTAGAAAATTTAATAAATTAGTAGAATTGCACATATCATTTATATAGATAAGGAACAGTAATGGGCCCAGTATGGACCCCTGGGGGACTCCTAGCTTTATAGTGGATAGTGATGATTTTGATGTTTCAATAGAAACATACTGTTTATGCTGTGAAATGTATGATTTAAACCAATTGTTCGGAACTCCACGTATTCCTATATGCCTAAGTTTAGCCAACAGTATATCTGAATATGCAGAATCGAACGCTTTACTGAAATCTAAGTAAAGTGCAAGGAAATATTTAGAGATGTTTAATGAACTGTAGGCAGATCTAGAAATTCAAGGATTGCATCAGCAGTACTTAAGTTTTCTCTAAAGCCAAATTGGTGATATGATAGTATTTTGTTGAGACTGAGAAATGACTGTAGTCTCTTGTACATTAATTTTTCAAACATCAGAGCCTAAATAAGTTTATATGGAACATTGGTTCCAGTAGGTCAGATTCATATATCTTAAGTAATCATTTGTGACCTTAACCAATAAAAAAACTTATGTATCCACATACTAAAACATGACCTATTTTCCCTTCACTTTATCTATACATGCTGAACTGAACAGAAGGCAGTTTTTCTTTTTGTTTGAAATTTATGCACATGTTAGTCTAAATAGATTCTACTAGCATGAACAGCATTGAAAGGATTTATTGTTGAAACAGCACAAGTTTTCTGACAGCTATTAGTCTTCTCAAGGACCGTATGCTTTCATTTGGAAAATTTCTCTCTTTCTTCAGACTCTAAAGACTCTTACTTAGTATGACTTTATATGTGTGCATGTGCACATATATATGCAGTGCTGATGACATGGAAAGAGCATCAGGTACACTCTGTAAAGTGGTTGGTATTAGGAAGGGCATCTAGCCATAGAAACATTACCAAAGCAGATACTAGATATCAAAAGAACTGTCAGGTTAGTTAAATCCTGACAGCATCCTGATGAAACTGACTGCCCAACCCTAAATGAGTGAAAAAACAGTTGTTTGTTGAAGACCAGCAATTATCCATGCATACCAACTCTCTGTGCCACTGATGTTGTCCAGGGGAAAGGAAAAAACTGATACAGCTTGGTACCAGTGGCATATATATATATATATATATATATATATATATATATATATAATTATAAGATCTGGTAATTAGTCATATATTAATATATTAATTAATATCGATTAATTATCAGGGGGCCAGCACATTTAAAGAATCAAAGAGATTCAGAAATATTATCTGCAATCTCAGGGGATTAAGGTACATTTTAAA
>NC_069007.1:9254384-9255464 GCF_001194135.2 Octopus bimaculoides
GAGACATTTAAAATCACCTAAAAAAATCATTATTAAACAGGAACCAGGTTTCGGATTTAACAAATTCTTACCATTTGTCTACTGTTGTTGTACTTGGGGATGGTCATATTGCCAGTTTTGCCAATAAAAACACACGCACTGTATATTTGGTGTTGATTTGCTTCAGCTTTATATTACATTAATCCTATTTCGGCCAGAGTTCTTTCGTCACACTTCTGTGACCTCATCAGTGGTCCTTTGCTTTCTTCTTTCTTATGTGTGTCTCACCTTGCTAACTATCAGCCATTTTGTATTTTGTATTCCTATTGTATGACACACGATTTCACATCAAAAATCTTGCAAAACAAATATATATATATATACATATATATCTATCAGTCTATCTATCTGTCTATCTATTTGACTACTAATCTATCTAGTTAGCCATCTAGCTATATGTTTGTCATACTCTCTGTCTATCTATCAATCTATCTATCTGTCTGTCTGTTTCTTTGTCTATCATTCTATCTATCAGTCTGTCTGTTTGTCTTCCTATCTATGTATTTATCTCCCTATCTAGCTATTTATCCATCTATCCATCCACCAATTGTTCTATCTATCTATCTATCTGTCTGTCTGTCTGTCTGTCTGTAGGTCTGTCTGTCTACTTACATACCTTCCCACCTATCTAACCCCACACGTCCCTCCACAACTTCTCTCTCTCTCTCTCTCTCTCCAACTCTCCTCCCGCCAACACACGTCTCTCCCTCCAACTCTTTATTTCCTCCTCTCTCTCTCCCCTACAACTGTCATTACGAAAGGAAACCCTTGTCAATTCCACACTTATTTTTCTCTCTCTCTTCCTTTCTACAAATGCTACACACACACATCGAGCATGCCTACGCATTCTTTCAAGACATTTCTTCTCACACCTTCTGTCTAACTATCTGTGTGTGTGTGTTGTGCGTCTGTATTTATGTATATATGTATGTATGTATATATGTATGTATGTATGTATGTATCTATCTATCTATCCATCTATCTCTCTATCTAACATCCAGTTGTCCTTGTTCTTATCCGAGTTCTCATTGTATATATATA
>NC_069007.1:9256063-9257824 GCF_001194135.2 Octopus bimaculoides
TATATATATATATATATATATATATATATATGCATATATTTATTTGTGTATATATATATATATATATATGCATATGTTTATGTATATATATGCATATGTTTATGTATATATATGCATATGTTTATGTATACATATGCATATATTTATATGCATGTATATATGTATATATATAGGAATGTATATGTATATATATATATATATATATATATATATATATATATATATATATATATATATATATATATGCATATATATGTATATATGCTTGTGTGTGTGTATATATATATATATATATGTATTTATATATGCATGTGTATATATATATGTATTTATGCGTGTGTATATATGTATATATATGTGTGTATATATATGTATATATATATATGCGAGTGTATATATATATGTATATATATATATATATATATATATATATATATATATATATATATATATATATATATATGTGTGTGTATATATATATATATATATATATATATATATATATATATACAAACACATATATACACACACATATATATATATATGAATATCTGTATATCTGAATGTCTCTCCTTTCTATCAATCTATCTCTTCATTAATTTAATCTCTTTCTCTTTATCTTTTCCCACAATGCTGTCTCCTACACCACCACCACCACCATTGCCACCATCCTTGCAATCGACCAATTCCAGTCTTACATGGAAGACCACCTGCAGAATAGAGACCGACTGGATCAGGAATGGGAGGCTCTGTGTGCCTACGAAGCCGATCCATGTTGTACAGATGTCGCCATGGATACGTCAAATGCCAGGAAGAATCGCTATTCGGATGTCTTGCCATGTAACTAGATACGTTTTCTTCATAACTACTATTTCTTTTATACATGTCTCTTTCGTTTCTATCTATCTATATATCTCTCTGTATATATATATTTATCTGTTTCTGCTTGTGTGTATGTATATATATATATATATATATATATATAGATAGATAGATAGATAGATAGATGAAATTTCTGTATATGTCTTCCTATATATCTGTTTGTCTATTTTGTATTTCTATTTATTTCTCTATCAGTCTATCTATCTAATTATCTTTTGATCTCTCTATCTCTCTATCTATCTACTCTATCTATCTGGTCTATCTATCTATTTTTCTATCTACTGTATCTATTTTTCTTTGTCTCTATCTATTTATGTATCTATCTTTCTATCTATTTTTCTATGTTTGTATGTATCTATATATTTTTCTATCTACTCTATATAGCTATTTTTCTATCTACTCTATATAGCTATTTTTCTATCTCTCTCTCTCTCTCTCTCTCTCTCTCTCTCTCTCTCTCTCTATCTATCTATCTATCTATCTATCTATCTATCTATCTATATATCTATCTATCTATCTATCTATCTATCTATCTACCTACCTACCTACCTACCTATCTATCTATCTAAGGCTTTTAGAAAGGGAAGTCTTGTCTAGTGAATGCTTCAAAAAAAGATGGGTGAATGTAGCAAGGATGGCACGTGTGAACGACGGAGCCATCTTGAGCATAACCCTATGAACAAGAAAAAAAAAATAAAACAAAAAGGCAAAAGAGAGTCACTTACTGTTATAGTTTCTTCAATGAGAATATTGACCAAGGTTACCGTGGTCTTTTCCGTGGGCTTTTCCTTCCACGGCTAAACCTAAACTGTCCTCCCCTCTTTTTACACGAGAACATTACTGTGTGATACACGATCCCTATTGATCGGCCTTTCCTTT
>NC_069007.1:9258189-9260252 GCF_001194135.2 Octopus bimaculoides
TATCTATCTATCTGTCTATGTATTTATCTGTCTATCTATCAATCTATCTGTCTATCTATCTGTCTGTCTATCTATATTTCTATGTATCTATCTTTCTATCTATCTTTCTATGTATCTATCTTTCTATGTATCTATCTTTCTATGTATGTGTGTATCTATCTATCTATCCATCTATGTGTCTGTCTGTCTGTCTGTCTGTCTGTCACTCTCTTTATCTTTATTTCTGTTCAGCTGTCTATATATTTCTTTGTCCACACACACACACACTCACACACAAATTTACAAACACACACATACATAGATGTATATAAGTATCTCCATACCCACATAAACTCACGAAGCACACGCTCGGCATGCATACATGCTCACACACACATACGCACACACGTAAACACACACAAACACACCTGTCTCTATCTTCTGATCTCCCCACCACCACCTCTACCATATCCTTGTCACATCAGCACCTTTTTCTCCTCCTTCTTTTCCTTTCTTTGAACAGCACACACACACACACACGTGCACACAGACACACACACACACACACACACACACTCACTCTCTCTCACACACACAGGGGCTCACACTCATTTTGTACATTACATCTCCACTCACACTTTTACTCACTTGCTCGCCCATACTCTCACTCCTCACTTTCACTCCTCATTCTCACACCTCACTCTCACTCACAGGTTACACTCACACTCACACAGGTGAGACTTGGCATTTGAAAATTTGTTTCGATCTCAAATTGCTGGTGAAGAGCTTCTATATTTTCCCATAATTCATAGTGGTGTGTGTGTGTGTGTGTGTGTGTTTGCACACGTGTATGCATGTGTGTGTTTATGTATATATGTGTGTGTGTGTGTGTGTGTGTGTTGAAATGTGTATGCGTGTGTGTTAGTGCAGCCATCTGTTTGTTAATGTGCTGGTATTTATGTGTGTATACTTGTGTGTGTTAATGTGCACACGTGTTAGTGCATTAGTGTATCTGTGTGTTAGTGTATGTATGTGCATTAGAGTATATATGTGTGTGTGTTTGTGTTTGTGTGCGACTGCATATATGTGTGTTGTGTATGTGTGGGTAAATGTGTGTATATATATATATATATATATATATATATATATATATATATATATATATATAAATATGTATGTGTGGGTAAATGTGTGTATATGTATGTATGTATATGTATGTGTGTGAATAAATATGTGTGCATATATATATATATATATATGAATATATATGTGTTGTGTATGTGTGGGTAAATGTGTGTATATATATTTGCATGTGTGTGTGTGTCCATGCCTGTGTGTGTTTGCATTCATTCACAAATGTAGATAGTTTGTGTGCATGTATGCATAGCTGTGTTTCCATGTGCGTCTATGTATGCATGTTCATGTATGTGTCTGTGCATATATGTACATATAAGTTTGTGTGTGTGTATGTTGGCATGCATCTGTTTGTATGTTTCTGATCACATGCACATACATGAATATGTCGGTGTGTGTGTGTGTGTGTTATCTGTTACTTGTTTCACTGGACTATGGCCATGCTGGGGCACCACCTTGTTAGGCTTTAGTCGAACAAATTGACCCCAGGACCTATTTTTTGTTTAATCCTCGTAACTTATTCTATTGGTCTCTTTTTGCCAACCTGCTAAGTTTACAGTAATGTAACCACACCCACACAGGTTCTTAAGTGGTGGTAGGCAACAAACACAGACAAAACACACACAAACATGCACACATATGTATACATACACACATATACACACTCACACACACTCATACATATATATACACACATACACACATATATACATATGTATACACACACATATACATGCATATACACACACACACACACATATATATAGACATGTGTGTGTGCAGAAATGTATGAGTATATATACATGATGATGATGATAATGTATATATATTTATATACACACATGTTCACATATATATACACACACATATGTCTCTCTCTCTATATATAAAATGATATGTGTGTGTGTGTGTGTATTTATATTTATATATATATATATATATATATATAT
>NC_069007.1:9260901-9262755 GCF_001194135.2 Octopus bimaculoides
TCATCATCATCATCATCATCATTATCATTGTCACTATCATCATCATCATCATCATTATCATCCATCATCACCTTGATGATTCTCATCGTCAATATCATCATCATCATTGTCACTATCATCATCATCATCATCATCATCATCATCATCATCATCATCATCATTATCATTGTCACTATCATCATCATCATCATCATTATCATCCATCATCACCTTGATGATTCTCATCATCATCACCATCATCACCAGGATCTGCTTTACATCTGCTTTCCATGATGGCATGAGTTGGAGGGGTCATTTCTGCTCCCCAAGATGGCTCAGAGAAACTTATTGTATGTTTCATGCTTGGTTTCTTCTGTTATGTCCTGTCTTCTATGCCTGGTTCCTACCCTCCTCCTATGCCAACCGTTTTACAGAATCTGCCGGATATGATTTTTCCATGGCACCAACACCACAGGGGTTGTTGTGTCTTCGATAAGACCAAACGGTTTTCTCAACCTCATAACTAACAGAGTACACTGAATGCATTTTAGCATGGTGCCGGTACCATGGAGGATACATGTTTGAAGACATTTTCGCATGGCTGTTAAGGCGCTGCTTACTTGGTGGCACCATTTCAATGCTGCCTTATTTGTCAGCAGATGTTTCAATCTCTCTCTCTCTCTTCTTTCTCTTTTCTCTCTCTCTCTTTTCTCTATCTCTCTCTCTTTTCTCTCTCTCTCTCTCTCATCTCTTTCTCTCTCTCTCTTCTCTTTCTCTCTCTCTCTTCTCTCTCTTTTTCTCTCTCTCTTTTTTCTCTCTCTCTTCTCTCTCTCTCTCTTCTCTCTCTGTCTTCTCTCTCTTCTCTCTCCCCCTCTCTCTCCCTCTCTCTCTCTCTCACTCACACACAGTCTGTCTGTGTGCCTGCATATTTCTCTGTGTCTGAGGAGTGGGGAATTGTGTTTAATTGATCTCCTCCTCTCTCTCTCTTTCTCTCTCTCTCTCTCTCTCCCCCTCTCCCTCTCTTTCTCTCTCTCTCTCTCTCCCTCTCCGTCTTGCTCTCCCCTCTCCCTTCCCCTCCTCTCTCCCTGTTTATGTATGTGTGCATATTTCTCTTTGTGTCTGAGGAGTGAGGAATTGTGTTTAATTGACCTCCTCCTCCTCCTCCTCTCTCTCTCTCTCTCTTTTTCCTTCTCCTTGCTCTTCTCCATTCTCTCCCCCTCTCCCTTCCCCTCCTCTCTCCCTGTTTATGTATGTGTGCATATTTCTCTTTGTGCCTGAGGAGTGGGGAATTGTGTTTAATTGACCTCCTCCTCTCTATCTCTTTTTCCTTCTCCTTGCTCTCCTCCATTCTCTCCCCTCTCCCTTCCTCTCCTCTCTCCCTGTTTATGTATGTGTGCATATTTCTCTTAATGTGTCTGAAGAGAGGGGAAGCGTTTATGCCAGTTAAGTTCAATTAACAAGCTAACGTCTTTCCCTCTCTCCCTCTTTCTCTCCTTTTCTTCCTGTTTCTTTCTCCTTTCCATCTCATCTCTCTCTCTTTCTCTCCACCCCCTCTCTATTTATGTCAGTATATTTCTCTTTTTCTGTCTGAAGAGAGGAAAAGTGTTTATGCTAGTCATCATCTATTAATTAATTGTAACGTATCTCTCTCTCCCTTCCTCTCTCTCTCTCTCCCTTCCTCTCTCTCTTTCTCGTTTCCTCTCTCTCTTTCTCCCTTCCTCTCTCTCTTTCTCCCTTCCTCTCTCTCTTTCTCCCTTCCTCTCTCGCTTTCTCTTTTCCTCTCTCTCTTTCTCCCTTCCTCTCTCTCTTTCTCCCTTCTTCTCTCTCTTTTTCTCCCTTCCTCTCTCTCTTTTTCTCCCTTCCTCTCTCTCTCTT
>NC_069007.1:9263494-9265994 GCF_001194135.2 Octopus bimaculoides
GTTTCCTCTCTCTCTTTCTCCCTTCCTCTCTCTCTTTCTCCCTTCCTCTCTCTCTTTCTCCCTTCCTCTCTTTCTTTCTCTTTTCCTCTCTCTCTTTCTCCCTTCCTCTCTCTCTTTCTCCCTTCCTCTCTCTCTTTTTCTCCCTTCCTCTCTCTCTTTTTCTCCCTTCCTCTCTCTCTCTTTCTCCCTTCCTCTCTCTCTTTCTCCCTTCCACACTCTCTTTCTCCCTTCCTCTCTCTCTTTCTTCCTTCCTCTCTCTCTTTCTCCCTTCCTCTCTCTCTTTCTTTTTTCCTCTCTAAACCTGTACATTTCTCTATGCAAGTGTGTGTGTGTCTGTCTCTCTGTTGCCTGAATATCCAGTTAGCCATCTTAAATTATCAACATTCAAGCAGTTACATGCAATCCCCTTAAAAAAAATAAAGGGACAGGGTTGAGAAAGGGAGATCGAAATGAAGCAGATACGTAGCAATGGTGACTGAAAGGGAATTGGCTGATGTTTAATCTCATATTTCTGATAACTCCTCCCAGTCTTCTATCTTTTCCTTGGTTCGATCATTAGACTGTGGTCATGCTGGGGCACGGCCTGGCAGGAATTCTTAGTCGAATGAATCGACCTCGGTGCTTCTTTATTTCTAAGTCTCGCACTTATTCTTATCAGTCTCGTTTGCTGAACCACTAAGTTATGGAAACTTAAACTCGCTGACACTGGATGTTGAGCACTGTAGTCGGGGACAAATACAGACTCAAAGTCACACACGGACATATATATATTGATTATATGCATTTTGCTCCATTTATTATTATTATTATTATTATTATTCATATCTACTCAAATTACACCACTTTAACATGGTATTTCTACCTATTAAACGGGTATGATATCCCAGTTTTTGTGTGATTTTTGCTACCCTGGTAACTATTAACATATTTGCATTACCGAAGTTTTTTCAACCAAGATAATATTAATACATACATAAATTATATATATATATATACACACACACACACACACACACACACAAAGTCAACAACTTTTGAAAAGGTTGCAAGACGCAACGAAAATTTAAAAAACAACCAATAAGTAAATGAGTGGAAATTTTACCGGTGAGTGTGTTAAATTATAACGCACTAAAAGAGAATGACTCTCCCCAGACACAATAGTATATATACACATGCACATACACACACACACACACACACACACACACACACACATACATGACAGTGGTCTTTCAGTTTCGTATTTCGTTATTGCCCATAAGGGGCTAAACACAGAGGGGACAAACAAGGACAGACAGAGGGATTAAGTCGATAACATCACCCCCCAGTGCGTAACAGGTACTTCATTTATCGACCCTGAAAGGATGAAAGGCAAAGTCGACCTCGGCGGAATTTGAACTCAGAACGTAACGGCAGACAAAATACCGCTAGGCATTTCGCCCTGCGGGGTAACGTTTCTGCCAGCTCACCGTCTTCTTTCAGTTTCTGTCTACCAAATCCTCTCATAAGGCTTCTGTTGGCCCAAAGCTATAGTTGAAGACACTTGCCCAAGGTGTCATGCAGTGGGACTGAACCTGGAATCATGTGGTTTGGTAATTCACTCTAACTATATGATTCCAGGTTTCTACACCTTTGTCATGTGCTGCTTATTATTGCCCGGAGCCTACCAAAGCCTTGTGGGTAAATTCAGTTAATGGAAACTGTAAGAAACCCATGATATATACATATCTATATTTGTGTGTGTGTGTGTATAAACAAATCATTTGTGCAGGTTGCCATAAATATACATGTCTATATATATATATATATATATACATACGTATGTATATATGTATGTATGTGTGTATGTATGTATGTATGTATGTATGTGAGTGTTTCTGTCTCCTTGTCCTGATATTGTCCTGATAATTGTTGCAAATACCTGTCATTCATTTCAAATATTCTTTGAAAACATGTATGGCTGTAGTGGAAATATTTCCTTGGAAACAGATGCAGGTTGGTGATAGGAAAGGCATCCAGCCATAGAAAATCTGCTTCAGTATATTTCACCTGACCTATATAAGCATTGAAAAGTGACCAATAAAACGATGATAATGATGAATGATATGGTGTATTTATAAAATGCTGTTTGGTGAAATAAGGTTTGGGTTGGGGGTTGTTGAGCTACAAAAGATTAGGACTCATTGGGTTTACGAAGTTTAGACATTTGCATTCCTGATGAGTTGTAATAAAGCTGGAACACTTCCGCAGTTATCACTTCACTGTTAAAGACCAGACTGTCTCCCATTTCACTGCATTTCATATACACTGTTACACTTTTTACACTTTTACTTGTTTCAGTCATTTGACTGCGGCCATGCTGGAGCACCGCCTTTAGTCAAGAAAATCGACCCCAGGACTTATTCTTTGTAAGCCTAGTACTTATTCTATTGGTCTCTTTTTGCCGAACCGCTAAGTTACGGGAATGTAAACACACCACCATCGGTTGTCAAGCAATGGT
>NC_069007.1:9271556-9273840 GCF_001194135.2 Octopus bimaculoides
TACATAATGGCTTCAAATTCCATGGAGATCAGCTTTGGTTTTCAACCCTTTTTGGGGTTGATGTCATTGTCTAGATTCCTGCCCAACAAATTTCAGGCCTTGTGCTTACAAGGTGGTATCAAAAAGATTCCAAGCTGGTTCTGTAGTGCACCAACAGATGGCAGCACATGGCTGCATGTGCAGCGAGAGCCTATATATATGTATATATCTGTGTGTGTATATTTATATATAAATGTATGCCTACATGTGTATATACATGCATATATGTGTATGTGTATATTTCTAGTTGGTAGTGACTTCGAAGTTTCACTCATGGTTGTTTATCAAAATATCAAAACCATATGTATGTATGTATGTATAAATGTGTGTGTGTATGTGTGTGTATGTGTGTGTGTGCATGCCTGCCTGCGTGCGTGTGTATGCATGCATGTGTGTGTTTGTGTGTGTGTGTGTGTGTGTGTACATATAACAATAAAAGAAAGCTTTCTTGATTCTGTGTTGCTGTTGTTGTTCTTCTTCTTCCAGATTCCCTCAAGCAAAACAACAGCAACATCAGGCCCAAAGTTAGTTATTTTCTTTGTGAAGTGGACACCTTTCTCTCCCCCCCCCCATCCCTGCTGTTCCCTCTCCCTCTCCCTCCCCTCTTTCTCTCTCTTTTTTTCCCCCTTGTATCTTCTTCCCCTCTCTTCATTTCTCTCTGTGTCTCCACTTTTCCCACTTATTCTCTCTTTCACTTGAAATACCTCTCATCTCTCTCTTTCTCTCTCTCTCTCTCTCTCTCTCTCTCTCTCTCTCTCTCTCTCTCTCTCTCTCTCTCTCTCTCTCTCTCTCTCTCTCTGTCTATCCCTCTCTATCCATCCATCCGTTTGTCTCTATGTCTTTCTCTTTCTCTATTTCTCTATCTCTCTGTCACTCTCTTTCTTTTGCTCTTACTCTTTCTTTCATTTCTCCATCTCTCTCCATCTCCTGCCTCTCTCTCTCGGTCTTTATCTATTTATTTGACTGTCTCTCTGTCTATGTATCTACCTACCTACCTACCTGTCTGCCTGTTTGTCTATCTATCTATCTATCTATCTATCTATCTATCTATCTATCTATCTATCTACCTACCTACCTACCTACCTACCTACCTGTCTGCCTGTTTGTCTATCTGTATATCTATCCAACCATTTATCTATCAATCTATCTATCTATCTATCTATCTATCTATCTATCTATCTATCTATCTATCTATATATATATATATATATATATCTACCTATCTATCTATCTATCTATCTATCTATCTATCTATCTATCTATCTATCTATCTATCTATCCATCTATCTATCAGTGTCCCTCTTTCTCTTTACCTCTTGCTCCCTCCCTCCCTCCTCTTTCCCGCCCCTTTCACTCTTGAACTGTGACAGAAAAGATCACCTTATACAGCAGCTGTTATATTTTACTGGGGTCTGTTTTGGTAGCAGCAGTGATGCTGGTGGTGATGCTACTGCTGCTGCTGTTGCTGGTGCCAGTGGTGTTGAATATTGTGGAGTGATGTTGTATATACAACGAGCATGATGAGGCTGTGATATTGATACAGGTATAAGGTGTGGTTTGATCTAGTGTAGTACAGAATGTGTGTTGTAGTGTACGTGTTGTAGTTTGGTGTATGTACAACACATGCCCATGCTCACACACAAACACACACACACACACACGTGCATATACATATCAACATCGTCGTTTAATGTCCGCTTTCTATGCTGGCATGGGTTGGACTATTTTGATATTTCTATAAGTGACCATGAGTAAAACTTCGAAGTCACTGTCAGCTAGAATTATGCTCATACACATACATGCGTGTATATATACACATACACACATAAATTTATACATATAAAGATACATACATATGTATATGCGTATATGTATATATATTATACACACACGCACATACATGTCTATAATGGTATGTATATATATATATATATATATATATATATATTAATATATTTACTCTTTTACTTGTTTCAGTCATTTGACTGTGGCCATGCTGGAGCACCGCCTTTAGTCGAGCAAATCGACCCCGGGACTTATTCTTTGTAAGCCTAGTACTTATTCTATCGGTCTCTTTTCCCGAACCGCTAAGTTACGGGGATGTAAACACACCAGCATCGGTTGTCAAGCAATGTTGGGGAGACAAACACAGACACACAAGAGTTTCAGATGTCAGGGCGGAAACCCACGCCAACATCTCTTCAGTTATCGGGCCATCATAGCATTTTTTTCAATGGCCCAATAA
>NC_069007.1:9274193-9275767 GCF_001194135.2 Octopus bimaculoides
CATGCATACATGCACACATATACATATCTGTAGATATATACATATGTGAAGATATATAGCATAAACTTAAGTGCGAATGCCAGGACCAAAAATGTGGTTTATCAATGTAAGGTAATGACTAACACAGACATCTCACATTATGTAGGTAGCTCCTCGACGTAGGTCTCCAGGAGAATTTCCAATCATTATTCTTCCTTCGTGGATAGGAATAAAGTTAATAGTACTAGTCTAAGTAAATTAATCTGGAAACTGAAGGATTGCTATAAACAATTCTCTTTAGAATGGTCAATACTGGCTACTTCAATACCCTACGACAAAGGTAAGGATTTTTGTCCTCTTTGTAACTTGGAGCTTTTCCACATTCTGTTCTCCAAGAATTATCTAGTAAACCAGATATCACAGAGAGCATACAGATGCCAGCATTGGAGGAAACACACCTTCAGTTCTTATCGTTAATTTTATCCTTCTTACTAATTTTAGTTATTAATTATTTTATGATGATGTATGCATGTATTTATGTTTATATCATTTAACATCTGTTTTCCGTTCTTTCATGGAATGGATGGTTTTACAGGAGCTGGCAAAGGAAGGGACTGTGCCAATCTCCCTCATATCAGCTTTGGCATGGTTTCTATGGTTGGATGCCCTTCCTAGCACTAACCACTTCAGAGCTTACTGGGTGCTTTTTTACATGGCACCAACAGTGGCAAACTCAGCAGGCAACATGGAAGATAAAGACGCCCTCACCTGAGAGAAGCAAGCGGTATTGCTGTGATTGGCCTTGTGTCAGGTGATGGAAAGTTGAAATGAGGTAGAAGGACAGAAAGAAGGTTCTTTATGCAAAGCAGATACATGGCTGCCTCAGAGGAGAGAGAGAGAGAGAGAAAGTGAAACAAGATGGTGGTAAAGATGTGCCAGGGCATACCCTCAAAGTAGAGGTCGTTGAATGCATGTGGAGTGGGGCAGAGGATTGAACAGGGTTATGAGAAGGGAGTCCATCAAAGTGGAAAATGTGAATGGGAGACAGAGTGAATGGCAAGGAGAATGCTATGAATGGTGAACATGTACATCCATAACAGAAGTGTAAATGTCACTCCTTCCTACTGAAGTGAATTGGCCTGCAAGAGCCCAGTGCTGGTACCATGTAATAATCACCCATTCTGGTGTCATGTAATAAGCATTTATGACAGTGCCATGCGAAATTGCTCGTGTGCTGCCACATTAAATGCACCCAGCACACTGTAAAGTAGTTGGTGTTAAGAAGGGCATCCAGCTATAGAAACCAGGCCAAATCAGACTGGAATCTAGCGTAGCTCTTCTGCTTGCCAGCCCTGGTGAAGCCATCCAACCCATGCCAGCATGGAAGCTTGCTTCTTAACCACAGCGTTCCGGGTACAGTCCCACTGTATAGGACCATGGGCAAGTGTCTTCTACTAGAACCTCAGGCCAACCAAAACCTTGTGAGTGGATTTGGTAAATGGGAACTAAAAGAAGCCTGTCATATATATATATATATATATATATTCTTTTATTTGTTTCAGTCATTTGACTGCGGCCATGCTGGAGCACTGCCT
>NC_069007.1:9276000-9276412 GCF_001194135.2 Octopus bimaculoides
ACACACACACACACACACACACACACACACACATATATATATACATATATATATACGATGGGCTTCTTTGTGGGGACAAACACGGACACACAGACATATACACACACTTACATATATATATACATATATACAACAGGCTTCTTTCAGTTTCCACCTACCAAATCCACTCACAAGGCTTTGGTCGGCCCGAGGCTGTAGTAGAAGACACTTGCCCAAGGTGCCATGCAGTGGGACTGAACGCAGAACCATGTGCTTGGCAAGCAAGCTACTTACCACACAGCCACTCCTGTGGTCACCAAATGTAGGGGTCCTGATGCGCATCATAGACAAAGCGTTCATGCGACTGATGAGCAGATATATATATATATATATATATGTTGTTGTACTTGGGGATGGTCATATTGCCAGTTTA
>NC_069007.1:9276422-9277370 GCF_001194135.2 Octopus bimaculoides
TATATATATATATATATATATATGTGCGTGTTTCTGCAATCTTGTGTTGACATCGCATAACGTTTGTAAACAAGTACCGCTGTCATATCAGAAGTGTTATTCCAGATGTGAAAACACATCTGGTCATTGGAGAAATACTACCTTGCTTGGAAACATGTGAGTGTTGGTGACAGGAAGGGCATCCAGCTATAGAGAATCTGCCTCAAAACATTTCATCTGTCTCATGCAAGCATGGAAAAGTGTATGTTAAATCAATGATGATATATACCTACTTAACAGTATACATACATATGTATGTATATATACACACACACACACACAAGCACACAAACACCTACATATTTTTTATACACATGCCTATGTATTATACATACATAATATATATATATATATATATATATATATATATATATGTATGTATGTATGTATGTATACACACACACACATACACACACACATCAACATCAATATATCAATTTATGGGTGCATTCTCTGTCTATCTCTTGGCATATCTATCCATCTGGTTTATACATCACTTGGTCTGGCTGTATTTCTATACCTACACATACATATATATTTATTTAACACTCACATATGTCTCTCTCTCTCTATATATATATATATATGTATATATATATATACACATACATACACATACACACACACATATATTTCTAACTTTGCAATTGTTCTCTTTATCCTTTTCTCTCTTTATATATATATATATCCTCATCATCACACATACACATATGTTTGTATATTTAGTCACACTTACATATATATATATATATATATATATATATATGTGTGTGTGTGTATAATGTATGTATATCAATTTTCCTCTCTTGACGCAGCAGATGTAGGAAATCAGCAGAGACACTTCCACAAGACTGATGGCTGGTTTTCCGCTGCTGTCGTCGTCCGTTCTTAAAATACATAGCAACAGAA
>NC_069007.1:9277937-9278241 GCF_001194135.2 Octopus bimaculoides
GTGTGTGTGTGTGTTCAGAAATATGTGCATGTGTGTGGGTATGTATGTATTTGTAATTGTGTGTGTGTGTGTGTGTACAGAAATATGTGCATGTGTGTGGGTATTTTTATTTATTTATTTATGTGTTTCAGCCAAGTGGCTGCGGTCATGCTGGTGCACCACCGTATGTATGTATGTATGTGTAATTGTGTGTGTGTGTGTACAGAAATATGTGCATGTGTGTGGGTATGTATGTATGTATGTATGTGTAATTGTGTGTGTGTGTGTGTGTGTGTGTGTGTGTGTCTCTGTTTCAATGTGTGTG
>NC_069007.1:9278446-9278920 GCF_001194135.2 Octopus bimaculoides
GTATGTATGTATGTATGTATGTATGTGTAATTGTGTGTGTGTGTGTGTGTGTGTGTGTGTGTGTCTCTGTTTCAATGTGTGTGTGTTTGTTTAGAATTGTGTTCGTATGAATGTGTACTTGTGGGTGTATTTGTATGTAGGAGTGTGTGTGTCTATGTCTGTATGTGAGTATGTATGTTTGTGTGTGTGTGTGTTTGTGATTTTATGCATACGTTCAGGTTGTGTGTCGATATGCTTGTGTGTGTGCGTGTGTGTGTGTGTGGGGGGGGGTCTTTGTTTCAATGTGTGTATGTGCGTGTACTTGTGTGTTTCTATCTTTAGATGTATGTAAATGTGTTTGTGTGTGTATTTGTGTGCTTGTGTTGCATGTATTTGTATATGTGTATGTGTATGTGTGCGCATCCACTTGTATGCGCACGTGGAAATCTAATGACAGAGGCGTGTTTAGCTAAGAAAGGGGTCAGAAGGGTAGTA
>NC_069007.1:9279399-9281266 GCF_001194135.2 Octopus bimaculoides
GCATATATATATATATATAATGTGTGTATATGTATGCGTATAACCTTTTGTATATATGTTTATACGTGTGTGTGCATGCTTGTATATATTAGTTTGTCCATATGTATAGGAGTGACTGCGTGGTTAGTAGCTTGCTAACCAACCACATGGTTCCGGTTTCATTTCCACTGTGTGGCAACTTGGGCAAGTGTCTTCAACTATAGCCTCGGGCTGACCAAGGCCTTGTGAGTAGATTTGGTAGACGGAAACTGAAAGAAGCACGTCGTATATATATGTGTGTGTGTGTGTGTGTGTGTGTGTGTGTGTATGTTTGTGTGTCTGTGTTTGTCCTCCCCACCATTGCTTGACAACCGATGCTGGTGTGTTCATGTCCCCGTAACTTGGCGGTTCGGCAAAAGAGGCCGATAGAATAAGTACTAGGGTTCCAAAGAATAAGTCCTGGGGTCGATTTATTCGACTAAAGGCCTGAAGGTGGTGCTCCAGCATGGCCACAGTCAGATGACTGAAACAAATAAAAGAATAAAAGAATATATATATATACACACACACACACACACACACACACACACACGCACACGCACATGTATATTTACATGTACACACATATACATGTGCAGCTATATCCAATATAAAACCCAGAAAGGAAAATTCAATTGTCACTAACTATGACTGATGGTGTAAGGTAGCTCCATATATATATATATGTATGTATGTATAGGTTATAAATAAATAGATATATTTTTGACTTTTCCCTCTTTGATTTCAGACAACCACTCTCGTGTCCTGCTAAACCAGTCCACGAATGCTTCAGGTTCCGACTACATCAATGCCAGCACCATAGTGAGTAGCTTGGTTTTTACTCTCTATCTCTCTCTCTTTCTCTCTATCTCTCTCTCTTTCTCTCTCTCTCTCTCTCTTTCTCTCTCTCCATTTGGCAGTACCTGCTGTATGGTGGTCAGATCAGTAATATGTGGCCCTCATGTACATCAGCCTGCATACATGTGAGTGTGTATGTGTGTGTTTTGTTCAATAGTTATATCGAAGCAAATTTGAAGAGAATGAGGTTGTGTATAATGATGAAAGGATTCTAGTAAACCTATACAAGTGATTGGGAAAATGGTCAGCTAAATATTCAATTAGTGAAATTAGTTGACAAGCAATAATGATGGTAATGTTAATAACAATAATAATGATAATCCTTTTGTACTAAAGGCACAGGGTCTGAGATTTATGGGGATGGGGTTAGTCTATTACATCAGCCCCAGCTTACCTCCATTTATAATAATGATAATCCTTTCTAATAAAGGCACAAGGCCTAAAATGTAGTGGGGTGGGGTCCTAGTCAATTACATCGACCCCAGTTCATAGCTGGTAGTTATTTCATCAACCCTGAGAGGATAAAAGGTAAAGTTGACCTCTGTAGAATTTGAACTCTGAATGTAAAGATGGACGAAATGCTCCTAAACATTTTGACCAGTATGCTAAAAATTCTGCCAGCTCACCACCACAATAATAATAATTATTATTATTATTATTTGGCACCTGTAGAATATAAAGCAAGACATGACAGAGTCGGTCAGTATTTACACTGGACAATATGTCGGCATTGTAAAATCAAAACCGCTGACAAATGGTATAAACACCATCCTGAAGCTGTGACTGAGGGAGAAAATGTATCGATTCTCTGGGACTTCCCCGTACATACCGACAAGGTTATAAAAGCTAATAAACCGGATATTATTATAAGAGATCAGACAAAAAAGATGTGTTTATTAATTGACATGTGTATTCCTTGCGATCATAATATAGCGGCGAAAGAATTTGACAAGATCAGTAAATATAATGACTTGCTAATAGAAATCGAAAA
>NC_069007.1:9281276-9282013 GCF_001194135.2 Octopus bimaculoides
ACTGAGACCTATTTGAAAATGATACCAGGCTTACCATCCCTACAGGAAGTGCAAAAAATCGTGTTAACTGGAAAGACTCATGTACTGAGAAGAGCATTATCGCTGTGAAAGCAACATCCATTCATGAATTTATTTATTTATTAATTTTTTTTTACATAAATATTTTACCTGTGAATTTGCGTGTGTAAACTGGGAATGCATACAATGAGCTTCTCTGCCCTTGGTGTACGGAAAACACTCGGCGAGAAATGGAAGAAAATTTGAAGAAAGAAGAAAAAAAAACAACATGATAATAAGTATAAAGATTTGAAATGATGGATTGAGGAATTAGGCATAAAAACCTAGTTTAGTGCAGATCCAGAAAACAATGCTATTAGGGGACAGCTTGGATACTTAGGAGAGTTCTTGGCATTTAAGTTTACTTGTTGTAGCCTGATGTTAGGAATGTTTCTTTTCTGACAGTTTAAGCTGTTGTGCATAAATGAAATAATAATAAGAATAATAAGAAGAAGAAAAAGAAGATGAAGTGGAAGAGAACTTATCTGTGTGTGTGAGAAGGGGGTTCTTTAGTGGCAGAATGACCTTTTCAAGTTATATTTCCCCTCACACATAAAGGTATATGTGTATAAGTATACATATGTATGTATAGGTATATATATGCATGTATATACTCATGTATATATATGTGTGTGTGTATATATATATATATATATATATATATATATATATATATATAT
>NC_069007.1:9283079-9288915 GCF_001194135.2 Octopus bimaculoides
ATATATATATATACTTGTATATATGTATATATACACACACACACACACAAACATACACATGTACATGCCCACACATATACGATCTGTATCTCTCTCTCTATCCACAGACTGACCATGATCCAAAGAACCCAGCATATATTGCCACCCAAGGACCTTTGCCGCATACAGTTGCTGACTTTTGGCAGGTAAGTTGCAAGTTATTGTTGCTGTCGGTGTTAGTGTTGTTTGTTCTTGTTTACTTTGGCATCGTAATTGTTGTTGTTGCTGTTGTTGTCATTAAACCTCAAAGTCCACCCTGTTTCTACAATCGTGTTCTTAAAATTCTTCCATCCATGGTCACCCCATTATGTGTATCCTGGAGCTCCTGTGATTCATCTGAAGCTCATTTATGCTCCCAATGCATTGACTCCTAATCTGTCCTTCTGGTGCACTGGCAATGGTGTTTGCACGAAAGTGCACTGGCGCAGTCGTTACAGCATTAGCTCGATTGCCTTGCATTATTTGTTATGACTCAACGCATTCTGAGATCAAATCCCATTAGAGTCAACCTTGCCTTTCTTATGAGGTTCATAAAATAAGTACCAGCTGAGCACTGGGTTCATGTAATCAACTTGCTTCTGCCCTAAAATTGCTGGCCTTGTGCCAAAATTGGAAGTAATTATTATTATTATTATTTATTATTAATTATTATTATTATTATTATTATTATTATTTATTATTATTATTTTATTATTATTTTTATTATTATTTTTATTATTAATTATTATTTATTATTATTATTTTTATTATTATTAATTATTATTATTTATTATTATTATTTTATTATTATTTTTATTATTAATTATTATTATTTATTATTATTATTATTATTATTATTATTATTATTATTTCATCATCATCATCTAACGTCTGCTTTCCATGCTGGCATGGGTTGGACAATTTGATTGAGGACTGGTGAAACCAGATGGCTACACCAGGCTCCAATCTGATTTGGCAGAGTTTCTACAGCTGGATGCCCTTCCTAATGCCAACCACTCTGAGAGTGTAGTGGGTGCTTATTTTTATTATTATTATTTATTAACTATTATTATTATTATTATCATTATTATTACTATATTGTTGTAGTAATAGTAGTATTGATAATAAAAACAATAGTACTAATAATCCTTTCAACTAAAGGCACAAGGCCTGAAATTTCAGGGGAGGTGGGGGTTGTTGATTACATTAACCCCAATGTTTAACTGGTACTTATTTCATTGACCCCGAAAGAACGAAAGGCAAAGTTGACCTTGGTGGAATTTGAACTCAGAATGTAACAACTGATGAAATGTCACTAAACATTTTGCCTGGCATATAGGCACAGGAGTGGCTTGCTTACCAACCACGTGGTTCTGGGTTCAGTCCCACTGCGTGGCATCTTGGGCAAGTGTCTTCTTATTTCTTTACTGCTCACAAGGGGCTACACAAAGAGGGGACAAGCGGTTTAAGTCGATTACATCGACCCCAGTGCATAACTGGTACTTATTTAATCAAGCCCGAAAGGATGAAAGGCAAAGTCGACCTCGGCGGAATTTGAACTCAGAACGTAACCGCAGACAAAATACCACTAAGCATTTCGCCCGGTGTGCTGACGATTCTGCCTTAATAATAATAAATTAGAATAATAGTAATAATAATAATAATCTTTTCTACTATAAACACAAAGCCTGAAATTTTTGGGGAGGGGTACAGCCGATTACAGCAGCCCCAGTACTCAACTAGTACCTATTTCATTGACCCAGAATAGATGAAAGGAAAAGTCAACCCCAGTGAAATTTGAACTCAGAATGTAAAGATGGACGAAAAGCCGCTAAGCATTCTGCCCGGCGTGCTAACCATTCTGCCAGCTTGCCTACTGTCATAATAAAGATAATAATAATAATAATGGTGTTTGTTTTTGTTTATCAGATGGTATGGGAACAAGGCAGTGTTGTAATAGTGATGCTGACCAAACTAACGGAGAATGCTGACGCTATGTGTCATCGCTATTGGCCAGAAGAGGGCAGTGATCTTTATCACATTTATGAGGTAAGTGCACACCTACTCTCTCTCTTTCACATGCACACACATAGGCATATGTGAACACATATATGTACAAATATGCACGCCTACATACACACATGCACACACTAACAAACATACACTCAGACATACTTGCACAGCCTGGTGTAGCCATCCAGTTGCACCAGTCCTCAGTCAAATCGTCCAACCCATGCTAGCATGGAAAGCGGACGTTAAACGATGATGATGATGATGATGATATACAAATATATATATACACATATGCATATATATGTACACATGTATATCTACACACACACACACACACATATATACATACATTTAGATATCATCATCATCATCATCAACAGTGTTTAACGTCTACTTTCCATGCTAGCATGGGTTGGACGATTTGACTGAGGACTGGTGAACCACATGGCTCCAATCTGATCTGGCTGAGTTTCTACAGCTGGATGCCCTTCCTAACGCCAATCACTCCAAGAGTGTAGTGGGTGCTTTTACGTGCCACCTGCATGAGGGCCAGTCAGGCGGTACTGGCAACGGCCACGCTCAAAATGGTGTATTTTACATGCCACCTGCACAGGAGCCAGTCCAGCAGCACTGGCAACGACCTCGCTCGAATGTTTTTTCAATTTCAACTAGTGGTCAACATACTTAAAAATGTCCGAGAACCGTGAATTCTATTTAAATATAAACAATATGAGAGATCACTGTGTGGATCCCTTGTATGCTAAAAATAGATGTCAAACCATCTTACCACGAAATCTGTGTTCTCAACTTTGTAAGATGCAAGATGTTTACGAGCTAGACAAATGAAAAGAAATAAATTCCATTCCTTAAGGTTTTGACATGAACAATTCAATAATTGTCTGTGTCTCCTTTGACATTTTAACAGATATATTTATCAAAATTACATAAAAATATCTTGAAATACTAAAGAGTAAATTTATTCAATAAAATCGCCATTGGCTTCAACCATGGCCTCCAGACAACTTTGAAATCTCCTGCAACTCTTCTGGATGGTCTCCTTGTTTAAATTGGTGAATGCTTCCAGCAGCCACCCTCTTGAGCCAGGGCAGCACTACCTTCTCCAGGCACTTGATGTAGGCCTCCGTGTTGAGTTTGAGGCCATGTGGGAAGATGAATGAAGGCATAACGTTGCCATCACAAATGATCACTCCAAACACCATGATGTTGACTGGATGTTTGATTTTTATCACTCTCAGTACATGTCCTCAGATTGACGCCCAAGCACTCTGAAATGTTTGTATTGGAGCTTCCTACATGAATGCCAAGCAGTACAGTATGTTGTTTCCAAATTTCTGGCAGAGTGAATTTCATTATGGTGCTGTTTTTCTCACAGATGGTGCCCAACTGACCCTGTAGTCGACAAAATCAAAAACAATGTGCATGCGCATGCGCAAAATTAAAAATATAAAATGGCAACAATTTACTCATCGCACCTTGTTTATTAGTGTATAGATATTATAAAAGCATGATTCTGCAATAGCTGTATATATATATATATATATATATGTATATATGTATATATGTATAGATGATGGACTCTCCCATTGCAGATGACATATGAGTGTTCAGTTTTTACTGAATGACCTGCACAAAAGATTTGTTCATTGTGATCAAATGTTCATGCCACGCATTAACTAACTCTCTCCATCAAATTGACGTTACCTGAACGTGGTGTACTACACATCAGGTGTTGAAGTGATTGGAGAGCAATATGAGATGAAGTGTCTGTGCTCAAGAATGCAGCACATCACTCGGTCTAGGAATTGAAACCATGACCTCATGATCGTAGGTGCAACACTCTAATCACCAAGCCATGTGCCCTCACACACAGATACACATGTATATGTATATTGAATGTCCTGAAGAAGGGCTTATAACCCCAAAATACAGAAAAACAAGTTAAAACTGCAACTTTGTTTTGTTTAGTTTTTCTCTTCATTTACTAGTTTACTTTGCATCTTCTCGCATTGTACAGGCCTTGCACAACAAAACTCTTTAAAATATATGCTAGGCCACTGGTTTTAAATTGATATTAATCAAATTAATATTCAATTTTTCAACCTTATTATTATTATTTAAATAACCATGTTCTCTAACTGGCAAAATTCACTGCAGAGAATTATTTCTGGCATTTGGCACGCCAGAACGAAGACTTTTGATAATACAGTTCTATATTTAAGAGATGAGGAATTATTTACATTATTTACATTATTTACATATGCAGATATGAATAGCATATGGGAACCGGTATTGAGGAAGGATAGAAAAATAATAGATTTATAAGACCTAAAAATTCACTCCATAATTGCCCACGGGCATATGGCGTAGTGGTTAAGAGCGCAGGTTACTAACCCCAAGATTCCGAATTCGATTCACGGCAGTGACCTGATTAATAATAGTAATAATAATAATAATTAATAATAGTAACATCGTTAGGAATGAGAACCCAGGCTCGAAACTTCCCCCAAGATACCTGACGAAGGCTGGAGGGTATATCAGCCGAAACATTGTGTTAACAACAAACAAGATGAGGGCAAATATCCGTCAAATGTAAATAATGTAAATAATGAAGACTTTTGAAATATAACCCCAAATGTAATTGGAAGAACTATATACATGTTCAATCTCATGCAGACATCTCGTGTATAGTTCTGCAAATTATATTGCTAAGACGATCATACTGAAGAGTTGCTGACAATTACGTAAGTAGTTGACAACGAAACCGGTCTATGATTAATCTTTATATTTTGTTTCTTTTCATTTGTCTTGCTCTCTTACATTCTGGTGTTTCCTGAATTTTCTTGAGAACAATCTTTTCTTAGTGGTCAGGCCATAGGTGGTCTACTTCTAACAAAATAGATGTCCACTTAGTGGTCATCCCTCTTATATGTATGTTGAAACACACATGTAGGTATATGTCTAAAGCAAGTTTTTCCAACTGTACAGGTACATCTGGTCTCTGAACATATCTGGTGTGATGACTACCTGGTACGCAGCTTTTACCTGAAGAATCTACAGACCAATGAAACACGGACTGTTACCCAGTTCCACTTCTTGTCTTGGCTTGATCTCTCCATTCCGACATCGGTGAAGGTTTTGCTTGATTTCCGTCGGTCAGTATTCTTATCTCTCTCTCTCTCTCTCTCTCTCTCTCTCTCTCTCTCTCTCTCTTTCTCTCTCTCTTCATCTTTCTTATCTCTTTCCTTCTCATCCTCCCTTCTTACACCCATCTCTCCCTGCTCCCTCTGTCTTCCCTCCTCGTCCTCCCCTCCTTCCCTGCCCTTCTCCACCTCTCACCTCTACACTCCAGCCTGCTGTATGTTCCATCCTCTCTCTTTGTTTCTTCTCTTTCCTCCTTCCACCTCCTCTTCTTGCTTTATTCTTCTTGTCTCTCTCCCGCCTCCGTTCTCCAATCCTCTCCTACTCCCTTTTTCTTCCACCTCCTCTCTACCCCCCTCTCTCTCTCTCTCTCTCTATATATATATATATATATACTCTTTACTCTTTTACTTGTTTCAGTCATTTGACTGTGGCCATGCTGGAGCACCGCCTTTAGTCAAGCAAATCGACCCCCAGGACTTATTCTTTGTAAGCCTAGTTCTTATCCTATCAGTCTCTTTTTGCTGAAGCGCTAAGTTACGGGAACATAAACACACCAGCATCGGCTGTCAAGCGATGTTGGGGGACAAAAACAGACACACAAACACACACACATATACATATACTACAGGCTTATATATATATA
>NC_069007.1:9289975-9290480 GCF_001194135.2 Octopus bimaculoides
CGTGCAAGTGGTTGAGCACTCCATAGACATGTGTACCCTTAACGTAATTAATTCTCTGGGAGATTCAGCATGACACAGAGTGTGACAAGGCTTCACTTCCAATGTGACCGCGTGTGTAACGTTGGCAATTTTTGCTCTCCGTCTTCCCTTCTTTGGACTTTTTCTCTATTCCTGATGAAGAGCTCCGCTCGAAACGTGAAATCCTCTTTCTTTCCTTTCCTTTCCTGAGCGTCCAATAACACTGTACTTATTCCACGTCCTTGCGTTATTGTTCTTTCTTTCTTGCTTCATGTTTGGATTTACGATGCATTGTAAGCTTGATTTTTTATAGGCGCAGAAGTGGCTGTGTGGTAAATAGCTTGCTTACCAACCACATGGCCCCGGGTTCAGTCCCACTGCGTGGCATCTTGGGCAAGTGTCTTCTACTATAGCCTCGGGCCGACCAAAGCCTTGTGAGTGGATTTGGTAGACGGAAACTGAAAGAAGCCCGTCGTATATATGTATA
>NC_069007.1:9291044-9292547 GCF_001194135.2 Octopus bimaculoides
CTCTCTCTCTCCTCTCTCTCTCTCTCTCCTCTCTCTCTCTCTCCTCTCTCCTCTCTCCTCTCCCTCCCTTCTCTCTCTCTTTCTCCATTTTCCTTCCATCTCTCTGCTCTAGCCCTCCACTTCATTTTACTCTCTCCCATCTACATCTCTGCCTACACCATATCATCTCCCATCTATACTCCTCTCCACTCTCCATCGTCTAACCACCCTCCTCTTCTCACCCTCTCTATATCTCTCTTCTTTTTCCCTTCCTCCCTCTCTCCTTGTTTACTACTAACACTCCTCCTCCTACTCCTACCACACAACTCAAGTATCCTTAGTTCATCTTTGAGCCAGTCTGCCTGACTGATAAAAGGGTTTCACCTAAGGCCTGCTATTTCCTAATTGCTATTATTGTTGTTACCATTGTTGTTGTCTAACTCCAGCAGATTTCTGATCAAAGGCAACCCGGCCATGACCACCCCAGAGCAACATTATTAAAAATGTCCTTTATTAGGTTTTAAGGTTGTATCTTTTGAGGGGAAATTTGACTATCATTTCTAGTATGGCCAATGACCACACATAAGGTTTCTCCTCCTTGGCCCATGATAGACAAATGTTGTAAATGTTTAGCCCTAGGTCAGACATGGTCAAGCAGACCTATCATCAAAGACATTCCAGCCGTGACCATTCTGCCTGAGTATCTAGGACTAATTAGTATCTGATGTGTTCTCTCTTGTTATTGTGAAAGTTTAGCTCTAGGTCAGCAGACCTGTAAGCAAAGATGCTCCAAGAGCAATACCATCCTGTCTCTACTACTACTACCACCACAACCACCACCGTTGTCAGATTGACTACTACTACTACTACTACTATTACCACCACCATTGTCAGATTGACTACTACTACTACTACTACTTCTATTACCACCACCATTGTCAGATTGACTACTACTACTACTACCACAACCACCACCATTGTCAGATTGACTACTACTACTACTACTACTACCACAACCACCACCATTGTCATATTGACTACTACTACTTCTACCAGCTTGACTGCTACTACTACCTCTACTACCAGCCTCCCCACTACGACTACTACTACAACTACCACCATCACCACAACCACCAGTTCGACTTCTTCTCTGACTACTACTACTACTACTACGACTTCTACTACTACCAGCACGGCCACCACTACTACTACTACTAGCACATTTTGTTTTGCATGCTGAAATTTGTCGTTTAATTTCTGTTGTTGATTGCAGCAAACCCCTTCTGCACTGCCACCACCACCACTAACACCTGAACCACCACCACCCTTTGCACCACCACTAATAATGCCTTAACCCCTTTTTCCCCCCTTCTCAACCTTACCAATGTCACTACCACTACCACCACCACCACCACCATCCATGTGAACACATTCAAGGCCCAGCAACATGTACCCCCGTTCCCTCCTCACCCCTCTACCTTTGCCACTCTTGCCACCCACCACCACCATAATACCACTCACATC
>NC_069007.1:9294041-9294931 GCF_001194135.2 Octopus bimaculoides
ATGCCTTAACCCCTTTTTCCCCCCTTCTCAACCTTACCAATGTCACTACCACTACCACCACCACCACCACCACCTCCACCACCACTACTGATTCTTGTTCCCTCACTAACACCTCTTCTACCATTCACTGAACCATTCACACCTACCCATCCACCCGCCCACCTACCCGTCTACCTACCCACCTATCCACCCACCCTCTGCCAGTTCTTGATGTTGACGCACTAACATATCGGCTGTCCTGGAAGCTTTTGTGATTTAGCGATTGTACATTGAACAAATTGCATAGTCACAAAAGTGATCAGGTCTGTTGACGTTTTCTACTACCACCACCACCACCACCACCACCATCACTGCTATTACCATCACCAGCACTAAAACTACTGCTACTACTACTACTACTACTACTACTACTACTACTACTACTACTATTACTACTACTACTAATACCACTACTATTGAAGTTGCTTACTATCGTTGCTTATACTCAACTGCTAACTCTGTCACTACTACTACTACTACTACTACTACTACTACTACTACTACTACTAATCATCATCATCATCATCATCATCATCGTTTAACGTCTGCTTTCCATGCTAGCATGGGTTGGACGATTTGACTGAGGACTGGTGAAACCGGATGGCAACACCAGGCTCCAATCTAATTTGGCAGAGTTAGATTGGAGCCTGGTGTTGCCAATCTAACTCTGCCAAATTAGATTGGAGCCTGGTGTTGCCATCCGGTTTAATAATAATAATCCTTTCTACGATAACGTGCAAGTGGTTGAGCAATCCACGGACATGTGTACCCTTAATGTAGTTCTGGGGGATATTCAGTGTGACACAGAGTTTGACAGGGCTGGCCCTTCGAATTTCAGACACAACAGAAAC
>NC_069007.1:9296377-9299044 GCF_001194135.2 Octopus bimaculoides
ATATATATATATATATATACATATGTATGTGTGTGTATATGTTTGTGTCTGTGTTTGTCCCCGCAACATCGCTTGACAACCGATGCTGGTGTGTTTATGTTCCCATAACTTAGCGGTTCGGCAAAAGAGACCGATAGAATAAGTACTAGGTTTCCAAAGAATAAATCCTGGGGTCGATTTGCTCGACTAAAGGCGGTGCTCCAGCATGGCCACAGTCAAATGACTGAGACAAGTAAAAGAGTAAAGTCAAAGATGGCATCAGTCTATGTGTTTTTTTCGCAATCCGAACATGTATGCGCTTTTTATACAGCAAATCTAAGAAGCATTGCCAGAAGACCTGTACACATTCACACTGCCAGAAAAGGTGTGACACCCTCTCCACCTTACGTTGACAAAAAAGTGCACAGGTTGCTTTTGGCCAGTTCAATCTTGAATAATAGAGAATTAATTGCTAAAATATTGGGTATAATTCTAAACTGGAACCATCGTAATTTAGTATCTGTTGTTGTCTTTATAGGTAGTAAAAATATTTTCTCCCACTCCAGTTCAGCAAGTACACACTCTTCCCATTTGTGTTTAAATATTAAACTAGTCTCAACATTGTTTAAAACATAGTAGTATTATTTGGCTCCTTTCCTAACAGACATGAGCTTTTGGATAGACATATTATCATCTAAATGTTGGAAAGCAGTAGGTTTGCTTATTTTTAAAGGCTATATTTAATACATAAATCCACCAGTGAATCCTCAGGCTATGTATATTATTATCACATATGGGTAATAGTTAAAAATTACAAGTTAAAAACTATATTAAAAATAGAAATTAGAAATATATTTAAAAATGTTAACTACCAAAAGTACAATTGAGATATATATTGAAAATGGTCTACCTAAGGAAATTTTAACGATTAAATTAGAAACATATCAAAACTTATAATTTATTTAAATAAATATTATAGAAATTATATTACTTGTAATAATTTAGCGTTATTTCAACAGCTCTACAATACGAGTTGTTTCGGAACAAGCAAACGAAAAAACCACAACTTACAAACACATTTACCCTATGTACGACCATATCACAAAATAAATTCAATAACTAAATTACAACTAACTCCTAAATATGTAACTAAATACAGTGACAAATCGATTAAGTCACACAATAATTATAATCCCTACCGTCTTCCATAGTATACCATAAAAGTCAAAGCTTAATAATCACATTCATTCAATCAATCAATTTATAGGCAGGATTAAGCACTAATAAACCATAGCAAAGAAAAATATAAAACAATGTACATTGTATCGGTATAGTAGTAAACTGCAATAACTGAATTATATGTTAAATCGTGACTAATCTTTAAGTCCATATAAATGATAATCCCACCAGTCTTCCATAGTAACTGCTGGAATGAAAGTTAAAGCTTTATATAAATCTCACCGAAACAAAGCAAACATGATTAAAATTAATTTAACTAATAACAACTTTGTGTGAAATATGTGTAGATATATATATGTGTATGTGTGTGTGTGAATTGTACATATGTATGTATATATGTCTATAAATTTATGTGTATATATGTATATGTATATATGTATGAGTATGTATATATATATATATATATATATATATATATACTTTATTTAAAAGCAGCAGAAATATAACAAAAAAACCGTTACTCTGAGTTTCACGTTCCCATTCATCGGACAGTTTTGTTATATATATATATATATATATATAATATTCTTCCACAGAGCCTGAGGAACCTGCACAAAGTAGATGTAGGGGTTTTTAAATCAAAGCTGGACCTCTTCCTGTTGAAAGGCCCCAATGAACCTACCTCATGCCAAGAGGTGCAAATGAGGGTAGCTACATCAAGTGATTATGTGAGTTGGATTATGAGGCTCAAAGATGAACTGAGGATATTTGAGCCACAGTCTGCCTGACTGATAAAAGGGTTTTATTTGAGTTGTGTAGTAGGAGTAGGAGGAGGAGTGTTAGTAAACAGAGAGAGAGAAGGGAAGGGAAAAAGAAGAGAGTTGGAAAGTGATTATGTGAGTGGTCCTTTTTTGTATTGTCTTCATGGTGTCTTTCGTGCCGTGGAGCATCCTGATGAGGGAAGTGTCCGGTTCTTTTGAAATATGAAATCCATGCCATATTAACTGACATGTTTCCGAAATGGCCCGTAGATGAAACTAGTGGACCCATTGAACATTGTCTCTAATTTGAGTATGTCCGTTTAAGACTGTAAAATATCTGACTTTCAACTTTCCACACGCTTTGTGTTCTAACTTGAAATCTTTAGTCCTTATAACACATCCTATGAACTTATAAGTTACTATATCCTATTTCATATCAACGTATTCTATTTTAAAATGCCTATGTATTCATAAATGTTCTTATATATTTTTAAATATCTAAGTGTTTTAAATATTCTATGTGCTTGTATTCTGACCTCTAAATTTTAATTCCTCTATAGTATATCGTGTGAATTTATAACTCACTATGTCTTATATAATATCGACCTTTTTGTATCTTATGTTTATATTTTGTACTTATTTTACTTATATATTTTTAAAAATGCCTTTGTATTTATAAATGTTTTTAAATATTTTTGGATATTTGTGGGCTTATGAAAATATGTATATGTCTATTTGCTTGTATCTT
>NC_069007.1:9299589-9300883 GCF_001194135.2 Octopus bimaculoides
TATATATGTATATATATATGTATATATATATGTGTGTGTGTGTGTGTGTGTGTATATGTATATATAAAATTTCTTTCTTGAGAGATCTTGCTGCATGCAATCAATTCCTATCCATAGCACTCGTGGAAACTCACCTCAGCCCTGATTTCGAGGATGCAGAAGTACACGTACCAAAATATGCCATACTGCGAACAGACAGAAGGGAAAGGAGCCATGGTGGAGTTGCTGTGTACATCCGTGATGACCTCACACCCCAGGTCTTACTGTCATACTAAAATTCGGTATGTGACACTCTAATTGTATACATAAGACAACATAATATAGTTATATGCAATACATATTGCCCACCAGATGCTCCAAACCACGCAGGCAAGTTTGAAGATTGCCTCACAAGAATTAAAGAAATCCTCATGCAACTGGAACACCACGTGACCATATTTCTTATGGGTGATTTCAACTTCCCCAACATCAAATGGCCCGAAGGTCTCATACACTCAGGAATGACTCATTGCAAGCAAGCACAGGTGGAGTCCCTGCTCAACCTCACCAATGCCCTATTCATGGAGCAAGCTGTACTCAGATCAACTAGGGCTAATAATGTTCTGGATCTCTGCTTCACGAACAATATGGACATCATTCATAATGTGAAAGTTATGCCAACATTAGTCTCGGATCACAACATAATAGAGCCGTCTATGTTTGGGCTGAAAATAACCAGAGACATACAGCCTAAAGGAAGCACCCAAAATCTCTCTAATCTGAACTTCCACAAAGCAGACTGGAAATCGATCCAGAAAGAGATCCTCAGAGAGGATTGGCCAAAATGTCTCTCCACACCAGACATTGACATGAAACTAGAATGTTTCATGTTTACTGTGCAAGCCATATGCCAGAAATATGTCCCAGAGCACAAGGCCACAACAAATAGGAACAAAATTCCAAGGGAGAGGAAGATCCTCATGAGACGACGGACAAAGGTTGCAAATCGATCAACCAACATCCCAAAAATAGCGAAAGGTCTCGCCTAAAAACGACACTGATGGAGATTGAAAAAAGGCTGCAACAATCCTATGTGAGGGAGAAAGCAGACAAAGAAGCCTGGGTTATAAAAAACATTAAGTCAAACCCAAAGGCCTTTTTTCATTATGCGAAAGAAACAACTTCAGTACGCTGAAAGATAGGACCCCTCCTCAAAAAGGATGGCTCCCTCACAGACAGTCCAACTAGGATCAGTGAGGTACTGAATGAGCAATTCAAAAGTGTCTTCACCACTCCATTGGAACACAGATAAGTG
>NC_069007.1:9301330-9304437 GCF_001194135.2 Octopus bimaculoides
AAGGAAGGAATAATATGCCCAATCCATAAAGGGGGAAGCAGAGCAGATGCCAAAAAACTATAGGCCTATCTCTCTGACTTCACACATCAGCCAAGCAAGCTGAAGGAAGGAATAATATGCCCAATCCATAAAGGGGGAAGCAGAGCAGATGCCAAAAACTATAGGCCTATCTCTCTGACTTCACACATCAGCAAAGTCATGGAAAGGATAATCAGAGGAAAACTGATCGCATTCCTTGAAGAAAATAATTGGCTTTCGACCAGGTAGGAGCTGCCTGACACAACTCTATCTAAGAAAAAAGGAATGTTACAGAAGCAGTGATATCACCTGAAATCCAACAAGATTAAATGCTTCTGTAACATTCCTTTTTTCCTGGATAGGGTAGATTGCTGGCCCAATACGGACCCAATTTCATCTCTGTGAAGATGTTCTCCTTATTAGTCTTGTCTCTATTCTTTGACTTGTGTAGCATGGAAGGCTCCAGCTGGAGCTTGCAAGTCAATGGAAGAGCTTTTAGGGTTATTGAGGCACACATCATACTGCAACATGGTGTAGAAACAACCTATTTTTACCTTTGGGAGGAAGTGGTCCATATTAGTGTGGCCTCTACCCTTTGGCTTGCCCAGCATGGAAGGCCCTTCCAAGGCCATGCACTCCTCTGGCTCAACTTGCAAGGTCATTGAGGTACACAAGCCACCATAGTACAAGAACTGAACCTTGTAGTGAACACATACACTCACACACACACAAGCACACATACACACACTCATACATACACACACATGCACACTCATTCAAACACACACATGTTCAAGTTTGTGTTGAGAATTGCTGTCGAGATTATCTTCCCTTCTCTTATGAAGCTGGACTCATTCGGCACTTGATAACTGTGATATATCCTCTAGAGGCAAAGATGATTTTAATAATGTAGGAGCTTATGTTTTATGGTGTTTGATAAATTACTACTTTTTTACATGCACACCTATTTGTACTATTTTCTATTTTTAATTGACTAAGAGTTACAAAAATGACTCAAAAGATTGAGAAGTTTTTTCAAATGGTACATACCAAACTGGCTTCAAATCTGAAGATAGGAGCTATCAAATTTGAAATCATTTTCATAAAGTACCATGCATGAAACCCTTGGTACAATATCTCTTGTTTCTTCTACCAAACCTACATAAACGCATACATATACGTGTGTTTATATATATAGCAATAAGAAAATTGAGGGGATTAATAGGTGGTTTTCATCAACTTGCAGACATAAACAAGTAAATTGACACAATACAATGTCTGTAAGTTGATGAATACCAACTTCTAATCCCCTCCATTTTCTTATTGCTATATAAATTAATGGTAAAATAACTTTTTACCCTTACCTATTTATTGCACTTGGTAATGTAATTGCCATGCAATGAAAAAACACTAGTGTAATAATAATAGGGTATTCTTCCAGCATTATATTGGATAGATATTATCCCTTAGTGAGTTGGATTCACAACCCCTAACTTTCTTCGATATATATATATATACTCACACACACGTGTGTGTGTGCATGTATGTATATTTCAATGTATAACACATAAATTTTAGTATGTGTATATGTATGATTCATTATGCCTTAGCAAAGAATTTATGCTTTCTCTCTCAAAAGGATTATGAGAAATAATAATATACATTTGTATTTTGTTCTCCATGTATGAACATTAAATCAACTGTACACACACACACACACACACACACACATATATACATACATTCATCAGTCATACACGTTTATATGTTCTGTTCCTATATATGTATATATATATATATTTGTATGTGTATGATATCTATTAATTACAGTTAAATTATCTATATTATTCTCTCTTTCTCTCTCTTTCCCTATTTATTCTATGATTTTACCAAATTCCTCGGTGGCACCTCATCATCTCAGGAAGGTGAACAAATCATTCCGTGGACGTTCCTGTCCCATTGTTGTGCACTGCAAGTAAGTCTCTTCTTTTACCATTTTCTGCCATTTTTTTTCTACTGGTCTGGTTTCAGTCTCTAGACTTTGACCATGCTGGGGCAGCAATTTCAAGGGCCCTTGTTAAGATGGTCATATCAATTGCTGGTACACTCATTTCAGCCTCGTACATACTTTATCGATATCTGTTTGTTGTACTGCTAGGTTTACTCTTTCAGATGAAGTACCAGGCTTAAAAAACATAAAAAGTACGGGGATTGATTCGCCTGATTGAACTTCTTCAAGGCTCTGCTCCAGTATGGCCACAGTTCTATGACTGAAATAAACAGCATATACGAGATAAAAAAAAAAATGCTTGTCCGTGTTTGTATAGGTGCGTCTGCTTTAATGCACATATCTGTGTGTGTGTGTGTGTGTGTGTGTGTACATGCATGTGGTTATGTGTGAGACTGTATGTGTAAGTGTGCTTGTGTGTCTGTATGTTTCTCTGTGGATGCATTGATTGCATATGTGTGTGTGTGATTTTTGTTTTGTTGATTTCTTTGTGTTTTGATGATGGCAGTGTTTGTGTGTGTGTGTGTGTGTGTGTGTGTGTGTGTGTGTGTGTGTGTGTGTGTGTGTGTGTGTGTGTGTGTGTGTTTTATAAGAGCTGAACTTATTGTAGTTGATATTTCAATATTACGGGCGCGTGCACACATGCATGCACACATGCACAGACATGCATGCAAACAGATTCTCTTACATATATACATACAGATTGATAGACACACACATTCACACACATACACATATTCACAAAGAAGACAGACATCACACCGACAAACTCACATACACACACACACACACACACACACACACTCACGGAGACAAATATATACACACAAACACATTCATATATACACACAATTACATGGCCACACATACACATTTTCACACACAGATGACACATAAACACATATATACACACACAGTCAACACACATAAACTATGACATGTTTATACGCATGCCCAGAGACAGACACACACACACACACACACAGATAAAAACTCACACACTAACACTAAGACAAACATACAAACACACATATACAGATAAAAGAAAACACATGCACAAACACACACACACACACACACA
>NC_069007.1:9306167-9306717 GCF_001194135.2 Octopus bimaculoides
AACTACCACCATCACCACAACCACCACCATCTCTGTAACCACCACCATCACCACCACCACCACCACCATCTCTAACTACCACCATCACCACAACCACCACCATCTCTGTAACCACCACCATCACCACCACCATCTCTGTAAGTACCACCATCACCACCACCACCATCTCTAACTACCACCATCACCACAACCACCACCATCTCTGTAACCACCACCATCACCACCACCACCACCACCACCATCTCTAACTACCACCATCACCACAACCACCACCATCTCTGTAACTACCATCATCACCACAACCACCACCATCTCTGTAACTACCACCATCACCATCTCTGTAACTACCACCATCACCACCACCACCACCATCTCTAACTACCACCATCACCACAACCACCACCATCTCTGTAACTACCACCATCACCACAAGCACCACTATCTCTGTAACTACCACCATCACCACAACCACCACCATCTCTGTAACCACCACCATCACCACCACCACCACCACCACCATCTATGTAACTACCACCATCACCACCACCAC
>NC_069007.1:9307430-9309930 GCF_001194135.2 Octopus bimaculoides
CTACCACCATCACCACCACCACCACCATCTCTAACTACCACCATCACCACAACCACCACCATCTCTGTAACTACCACCATCACCACAAGCACCACTATCTCTGTAACTACCACCATCACCACAACCACCACCATCTCTGTAACCACCACCATCACCACCACCACCACCACCACCATCTATGTAACTACCACCATCACCACCACCACCACCACCATCTCTGTAACTACAACCATCACCACAACCACCACCATCTCTGTAACTACCACCATCACCACAACCACCACCATCACCACAACCACCACCATCTCTGTAACTACCACCATCACCACAACCACCACCATCTCTGTAAGTACCACCATCACCACCACCACCACCATCACCACAACCACCACCATCTCTGTAACTACCACCACAACCACTACGACGACTACAACGACCACCACCACTACCATCACCCCCTTTACAACAACCACAACTACTAACACCACCACTACAACTACCGCCATCACCACCACCACTACAACTACCACCACTACCACCTTTACAACCACCAATGTACTACTGACACTGTTAAATGCCATTGTCAAGAGCCCTCCCCTTCCTCCTCTCTTTCTCCCTCTCTCCAACCATTATGCTGTCTCTTCCCCCTCACTCACTTTACAGTATTGCAATCCCTCCTACCATCCCTCAACACCAGTATTTGGGTTTATTTGATGTGAATGTGTGTATGTATGTGTATACGGATGCATGTGTATGCATGAATGTATGTGTATCTACATATGCATGCGTGCGTGTATGTATGTATGTATATTTATGTTTATGTACATGAGTATATATATATATATATATATATGCACATGCACACACACATGTATGCATGAATGTATATATGAATGCATGCAAACATATCTGGGGGAATCATCAGTGTGTGTGTGTGTATGTATGCGTGTGTATATACATGTGCGTGCATATATATACATATATATATATGTATGTGTGTATGTATATATATGTTTATGTACATGTGTATGTAGGTATATGTATGTATATATGTGGGTGTGTATATATGTATTATGTTTGTGTCTATATTTTTGTATATATATGCGTGTGTGTGCACATATATATACATATATATGTGTGTGTGTATGTGTATGTATGTTTATGTACATGTGTAGGTATATGTATGTGTATATGTATATATGTGGGTGTATAAATGTATTATGTTTGTGTCTATATATTTGTATATATAGCTGTGTTTGTGTGTGTGTGTGTATATATATGCGTGTGTGTGCATATATATACATATATGTGTGTGTGTGTATGTATATGTATGTTTATGTACATGTGTATATATATGTTTGTATGTAGGTAAATGTATGTGTATATACGTATTATGTTTGTGTCTATATATTTGTGTATATATATATATATATATATATCTGTGTGTGTGCATATATACATATATATGTGTGTGTATGTACATGTATGTTTATGTGCATGTGTACGTATATGTTTGTATGTAGGTATATGTATCTATGTGGGTATGTATATATGTATTATATTTGTGTCTATATATTTGTATATATATATATATTATATATATATATATATATTATATATATATATATATATCTGTGTGGGTGTGTGTGTGTTTATATGTGGGTGTGTGTGTGTTTATATGTGTGTGTGTGCATGCATGCGTACATAATCAAGAATGTGGATATTATCATCTTGGGTTACCCGGCAGCCAAATTGTCATCTGGTGGCAACTGACCCAAACGAGGGTGAGCAGTGGGTGGCCTCCCAGAACCAGTGTCAAGCCTTGATGAAGGTCAGACAACCATGGGGCCATTGCTGGGAATGTTATCTAAGACAATGATCACAATGATGATGATGATGATGATGATGATATGTCTGTCGTCTTGGTCTGGCATGAATGTTGGTTGTCGATGATAAATGATGGTGTTGGTGATTGGGATGACTACAGAGATGAAATTGGTAGGAAAACGATGGTTATAGTGGTGGTGGTGGTGGTGATGGTAGTGGTGTTAGTGGTGATGGTGGTGGTGGTGCTATTGATGATGATAGTAATGATAATTTTGGTGATGGTGATAAGGATGGGGAAGTGTGTTGATCATGATGATAGTGATGAGGAGGAGGAGGATGATGATGATGAATGTGTAGATGATAAAGATGATAATCATGGTAATGATGTTGATGACAATGCTGATGGGGTTATGATGCTGATGATGACAGTAGAGTCGATGATGATGATGAAGATGACAATAATGATGATGATGATGATGATGATGATGATAATGTTGGTAATAGCAATGCTGAGATTGGCGATGGAAGGGAAGACATCGATGACAACAACAACAATGATGATGAAGATGATGATGATGATGATGGTGATGGTTAATTGCATGGTCTGTAGCAGAATGTGTTTATCGGCGGTGAGCTGGCAGAAACATTAGCACGCCTGGCAAAATGCTTAGCG
>NC_069007.1:9316143-9318950 GCF_001194135.2 Octopus bimaculoides
GTATACATATATATATGTATTTATGTATACATATATATATGTATTTATGTATACATATATATATGTATTTATGTATACATATATATATGTATTTATGTATACATATATATATGTATTTATGTATACATATATATATGTATTTATGTACACATATATGTATATATTTATATGTATATATATGTATATATATGTATATATGTATATTTATATATGTATATATATATGTATATATATATATGTATATATATATATATATGTCTCAGAAAATCTGTGGAGATAACTTTAAAAAGTGACTGAATCACACTGCTCACACGATAAGACAAAATATTGTCTTATAAAGCCTTGGTAGTATATTATGGTTGCACAGTGAAGTACAGTGTCCCTACCAGCAATTAATATCTATTACTGTTCCTTCAATCTTTATCTCGTTATCTTTCAGTGATGGCTGTGGACGTACAGGAACTTATATCCTAATGGACATGGTTTTGAACCGAATGGCTAAAGGTAGGTCACAAACCCTTCTGCTCTTTCTCTTACCCGTCTGTATGCGTTTTGGTGCACATGTGCACGTCTTTTTTTACTTGTTTTAGTCATTTGACTGGGGCTAAACTGGGGCAACCCTTCAAAGGGTTTTAGTCAAACAAATTGATCCCTGGGCTTATTTTTTGAAGCGTAGTACTTATTGATTCAGTCCCTTTTTGTTGAACTGCTAAGTTATGGGGAGGTAAACACACCAACACTAGTTGTCAAGCAATGGTGGGGGACAAACACAGACACACATACATAGATATATGCATATACATATGTGGGTATATTTATATATATATATATATATATATATATATATATATATATATATATACACACACACACACCCACACATACACACACATACATATTTACATATATATGATGGGCTTCTTTCAGTTTCTGTCTACCCAATCCAGTGACAAGGCTTTGGTTGGCCTGAGGCTATAGTAGAAGACACACAAGATGTCATGTGGTAGGACTGAACATGGAACCATGTAGTTAAGAAGCAAGCTCCTCACCACATGGCTATGTCTATTTTCAGGTTCAGCCCCAGTGCATGGTACCTTTAAAATGTGTCTTCTCTTGTATAGCCTCAGGCCAAGCAATGATTTTGTGTGGATTTGGCAGACTGAAACCCATTCTGTGTGTATGCTGTGTGTGTGTGAGTATTTACATACTATGCTTTGCCTGAAAAATAATGTAGAGCTTCAAGCAGTGATGTATGTTGACGTAAGATTGTTCATTTTGTTGGCACTGACAGTAAAAATGCAGTTGGGAGATGTGAGCAGACATGATGGACAGAATGAAACCAGGGTCCATTCATCCATACTGTTATGAGTGAAACAGAATTCATTTAGCCATCCAGCCATCAGAACTGTGATGGCTGGGATGCCCTTCCTGTTGCCAATCCTCACCTGTTTCCAATTAAGGTAATGTGGGGATTACTATCATTTATGACTACCCCATGATGTCAAAACAACGACACACACACACACACACACATATATATGGTGAGCTTCTTTCACAGTGTCTGTTTACAAAATGAGGCCATGCTGTGGCAATGCCTAGAAAAATTTTAGTCAAACAAATCAACTCAAGTTCTATATTTAAGAGATGAGAAATTATTTACATTATTTCCTTACAGTGTAAAGAGAGGGATTGCTCAGTGCCTAAAACATCGAACAAAGAATATAAGTAGCGATCGTGATACACACCACAAACAAATGATCAAGCTTAGTAACAATCTGTTAAGTAGCGACTACCCCAAGAACATACTATCTACTCCAATTATGAAGAAAAGAGAGGATGAAACCAATAAACTGTCTACAGTTTTGTCTTCCCTATGTGAAAGGCCTCTCCGAAAAGATACAAAAGATATGCGACCCATATGACATCAGGGCAGTATTCAAGAGTAATACAACACTTCGCAAATATCTCCTTTGGGTAAAACCACCAACAGAAGAGAATATGACCAAAAACTGCGTGTACTCTATCCCATGCAGCTGTGCTAGGTTATACAAAGGCAAAACGTGCCAACCCCTCAAAATAAGGGTAGAGGAACATCACAAAGCTGTGACATGAGGAGATATTGATAAATTGGGTATGGCTGATCATGTATGGAAAAATGGAGACCACCTCCCCCTGTAGGATGAAGTTAAAATAATAGACAGAGAACACCACTGGAAAATAGGAAAACTAAACGAAGCAGCACATATGCTAGGACACAACAACCTCTTAAGCAGACTGAGTGCAGATATGAATAGCATATGGGAACTGGTATTAAGGAAGGATAGGAAAATATTAGATTTATAAGCTCTAAAATTCACTCCATAATTGCCCATGGGCATATGGCATATTATTCAGTGACCTGAATAATAATAATAATGATAATGAAAAATACCTTAGGAATGAGAACTCAGGTTCAAAATTTCCCCATGACACCTGATGAAGCCTGGAGGGTATACCAGCCGAAACATTGTGTTAAGAACAAACAAGATGAGGACAAATATCCGTCAATTGTAAATAATATAAATCAACTCCAGTAATTATTCTGTTGGTCATTTTTGCCAAACTGCTATGTCACAGAGTCATTAGTACATCAACACTGGTTGTCAAGTAGTGGAGCTGGAGTTTGCTCATACACACACACACACACACACACACATATATATGACGGGATTCTTTCAGTTTCTGTCTAAGAAATCTGCTTACAAGGCTTTAGATTGGCTGGGTCTATAGTAGAAGACACTTGTTCAAGTAACTACTACTACTACTAC
>NC_069007.1:9319350-9320101 GCF_001194135.2 Octopus bimaculoides
ATATATATATATATATATATATATATAACTCTCTAGGCCTTTATGAGTGAAACAGAATTCATTGAGCCATCCAGCTATCAGAACTCTGATGGCTGGATGCCCTTCCCGTTGCCAATGCTCACCTGTTTCCAAGTAAAGTAATGTCGGGATTACTCTCTAGGCTAACTCTCTCTCTAATTAGTTGGGCTATGACCCTCTCTAACTTTCATCACCTGATCCAGCAGTTTGATACCCCTGTAGTTATTTCTATCTAAAGCATCACCTTTACATTTGTAGCAGTTGACTATGGTGCTGCTACACCAGTCATTGGGTATAACTCCTTCATAAACTAACTGATTTATGATGCAGGTGACAAGACCATAACCCACATCGCCTGATATTTTAAGCATCTCAGCAGTGATCTCTGATGGACCAGGTGCTTTCCTTGTCTTCATATCATTAATTGCTTTATCTACCAGGGTACTGTTGATTCGGGTAGCTGGTCCCTCAATTGGGTCAACATTTGGCACACTCTCCTCCTCCCATTCATTCTCCATATTCAGCAGTCTTTCATAATGGCACCTCCAAGCCTCTTTCTTTGCAGAATCATCAAATGCAAGGGCACCATCATCCATGCAGACACATTTCTCTCCTATGACATCACAGTTTTGTCTCATACACTGTGTTGCAATCCAAAATTCTTCAGTTCTTTTGTCCTCATGCCACTGAACATTGGCAAACTTCTTCTTTTCTGCTACTCCCTTGGCTAGAT
>NC_069007.1:9320794-9321842 GCF_001194135.2 Octopus bimaculoides
ATATATATATATATGTCTGTGTATGTATATATGTATGTATATATATATATGTATCTATGTATGTAAATACATGTATATGTATGGAAAAGTGGATGTTAAATCTATGATGTTGATGATGGTGGTGATGATGATGGCATTGATGGAGATGGTGTTAACAATGATAATGACGATGATGATGATGGAAATGATGACATTGTTGATGATGATGATGATGATGATAGTGTTGGTGATGAGGATGATAATGTAGATAACAGTAACTATGGTGACAATGTTCATGATGTTGGTGATGATGATAGGAATGGTGTTGACAATGTTGACGATGATGATGATATATAATTAATTAGCGTTGTTTTGTTAATTTCTCGTTACAGGAACAGTTCCAGTATTCGCTCGCATTGGTTGCCGAGGAAGTCCACGCAATTTTGAAAGCTTTGCCTCAGTGAAGACCTGTTTATCCATGACCCACTGACCCCTCTGCCAAAAAAACCCCTGCTAACCGCCACTCACCACCCCATCCACTCACACATACACACGCACACATGCGCGCACATATACACACTCAAAAACATACGTGCACACATGCATTAGCATTGTCACCGCTACTAAGACAACCACCACTGAACACTAGCACCCATACCACACCCTACTAACAACAGTGTCAACACTAACACAACTACTACAACTACCACTATGACTGCTACAACCACTACTGTCAGTTACTACTACAAACATGCCACCACTACCACCACCACCACCACTACTACTACCTCCATCACTTGTATAAAAGAGAAAAAACAGAGATGAAACAGTAAGTGGTGGCAGTGGCGGTAGCAGTGGTGGCAGTGGTGGTGGTGGTGTTAGTTGTTAGTAGAAGTTTCTTTACAAAATAAGCACAGACACTACACCTAATATTTACATATATATATACCTATATACATACATACATGCATACATATATGTACGTATATGTGTGTGTATTTATGTATAATATATATATTTGTTTATATGTGTGTGTGTGTGTATATATGTGTGTGTGTGTGTGTATATA
>NC_069007.1:9322777-9330055 GCF_001194135.2 Octopus bimaculoides
TCAGCCCAGAAGAACAACAACAACAACAAAGAGGAAGAAAAGGAAAGAAAATTATTTGTTTGTTGTCTTTTATCATTATTATTATTATTATTATTATTATTATTATTATTATTATTATTGCGGTGAGCTGGCAGAATCATTAGCATGCTAGGCAAAAATGCTTAGCGGCATTTTGTCTGTTTTACCGTTCTGAGTTCAAATTCTGCTGAAGTCCACTTTGCCTTTCATCCTTTCAGAGTTGAAAAAATAAGTACCAGTTATGCACTGGTGTCGATGTAATTGACTAGACCCCCTCTCTCCCATAAAATTTCAGGCTTTGCACATAAAGTAGAAAGGATTATTATTATTATTTTAAATTTTAATTATTAAAACTACACCATGGAAAAACAAGCAAGACTGAAGTTGAATAAAAAGTGATATCTTATTTTTTAAAATCATATTAAATATTGATAATGATTATACTAATATTGATGATAATAATAATGATAGCATTAATTATAATAATGATAAAAGTAATAATGATAATAAGGATAGTATTATTGATAATAATAAGGATAATGTTAAGGTGAAAGAGATTGAATCGAAGAATGTTAAAAATATTTCTTTAAAATATCCGGTAGATTTCTTAATTTAATTATAACTAAAATATTGTTATTATTACTAATGTATATTATTATTATTATTATTATTATTATTATTATTAAGGTGGTGAGCTGGCAGAACTGTTAGTGTGCCAGGCGAAATGCTACGTGGTATTTTGTCTGTCTGCACATTCTGAGTTCAAGTTCCACTGAAGTTGACTTTGCCTCCCCCTTAAGTACCAGTGAAACACTGGGGTCGATGTAATCAACTAGTCCCCTCCCCCAAACTTCAAGCCTTGTGCCTATAGTAGAAAGCATTATCATTATTACCAAAGTGACGAGCTGGCAGAATTGTTAGCATGCCAGGCGAAATGTCCAACTGCATTTCTCCTGTCTCTTTACATTCTGAGTTCAAATTCCATCGTGTTTAACTTTGCCTTTCATCCTTTTTTGGGGTAAAATAAATTCCAGTGAAAAACTGCGGTCAATATAATTGACTATCCCACCTCACACAAAAAATATCAATTCTTATGCCTATAGTAGAAAGGATTATTATTATTATTATTATTATTATTATTAGATCACTGGATTAGCGGAATCATAAAAGTTTTGACCAAAAAAAAAAAAAAAAAAAAAAAAAAAAAGACAAAAATATTTGCTTTGCGATAACTTTGAGGTGAGCCCTTTTCACATTCCAATTTCAAATTCCACCACCAGAAGCTAACTTTGCTCTTAAAAACCTTCCTTTCTTTCCTCCTGATACAAAAGTCAACACACTGTTGTACCAGTCATATACTGGGAAAGGGTATCTACTTAATCGACTTTCATCCCAACCCCACCGTCTTTTTCACCCTCCTCCCTGCTCACTCCCACTCCCTGGGGCCCTGTGCCTGTAATATAGAGCTTATTATTTTATTATTATATACATTATCATTTTCATTAACATTTTATTGTTTTTATTTTCATTGTTATCATTATTTTTATCATTATCATTGTTTATTATTATAATAATTATTATTGTTATTATTATTATTATCATTATTATTATTAAAAGATTATATCTGATAGGGATGTTTATACTAACAAAGATATAAATAAGATGAAAATAATAATAATGATAACAATAATGATTTTTTTTTTTTCAGAAATCGATGAACACTGCAATTATATAATGAAATAAATATATATATAAATTTATATGTATGTATATAACAATATAATGTATCTGTAATAATATATATATATAAATAAATATATAAATACATGTAAAGAAATATATATATATAAAAATATATATGCATATATATATATATATATATATATATATTTATATGTATACATATATATATATTTCTGACCTACAATATACTAACAATATAAATAACCATGACGTTAATAATGCTAATTATTATTAATATTATTATTGTTATTATTATGATTATTATTATTATTATTATGATTATTATTATTATAAAGCTGATTATATTGATAATAAAACAAAACCAGACGAAGAAAGAAAGAAAGAAAAAAAAAGGAAAATTATTCCATTCTTTAAATTGATGCAACACAAATATTTACTAATTGTTTGTTTACTCTTTAGCGACTTTGCTGTTGTTGTTTTTGCTTTTGTTATTGTTACTTAACATCTAAGTTATTCACTAATCGTGGAGGCGCAATGGCCCAGTGGTTAGGGCAGCGGACTCGCGGTCATAGGATCGTGGTTTCGATTCCCAGACCGGGCGTTGTGAGTGTTTATTGAGCGAAAAACACCTAAAGCTCCACAAGGCTCCAGCAGGGGGATGGTGGCGAACCCTGCTGTACTCTTTCACCAAAACTTTCTCTCACTCTTACTTCCTGTTTCTGTTGTGCCTGTAATTCAAAGGGTCAGCCTTGTTACACTGTGTCACGCTGAATATCCCCGAGAACTACGTTAAGGGTACACGTGTCTGTGGAGTGCTCAGCCACTTGCACATTAATTTCACGAGCAAGCTGTTCCGTTGATCGGATCAACTGGAACCCTCGACGTCGTAAGCGACGGAGTGCCAACAACAACTTAACGTCTAAGTTATTCACTAATGATATAGGTATATATAAATGTATCAATGAAATTGAGTGCATCAATAATTTTCTACATATCTTTGGAAGGTGTTTTTCCAACGAGGGTGATGCAGAAATTAGTCGAGACCAGGTTCGGTAAAGTAATGCCAGCATTCCAATGCTCTTCATCCAATATGAAGATCAAAGACTATCAGTAAGAATATAAAGTAGCCACTGTTATACCAACAGCCATCTACCATGAAACTCAGAAGGTGACAACAAAGATCTCTTAATTCCTGGATGTATTCCATCAACACTGTCTAATGTTCAATCCCAGGCATCCCCTTACATGGATGGAGTGAGAAGTGAAGAAGTGAAGAGATGAGCTGGCATGGGAAGTTTGCAGGATCTGGTGACCAGGCGGCAGATGCATTTTGCTGGTCATGTGCTTTGCTAACTGCAGGAGAGAAATGGTACCATTGTGATGGAATGGAAGCTGGAATGTGGAAGATGAAGGAAGGTGTGGCACTGTATGTTCCGGGATGACATGATAGCAATAGAAGTTGGTCCAACTAGAGTCAAGAAAAAATTGAAGAATAAGGACTCTTGGAGAAGAATAAGGACTTTTGGAGAAGAATAAGGACTCTTGGTGCCTGTTTTGCTAACAGCACTGGAGGGTCTAAGAACTAAGATGGAATAGAGCCACCAATCCTATGACCACCACCACAGACATGCTACCATCTTGATGGAATGGCACTGGAAGGAGGAAGGAGACCGAGGGGGAAGATGTGGCACACCAAGTTCTGGAATGACATGATATCGTTGGATGTTGACCCAAGTGGAGCCAGGAGGAAAGTGAGCAATCTGGAGAAAGTTCATTACCCATTGTGCTGGCAGCACTGGAGAATCTAAAATATATATATATTACTTTTAAGTTATCTCTACAGATTTTCTGTAGAATATGGAGTCAGCACTGGAAGTAATGACATTTCATATACAAATATGTCTATGTAAACAATGTAATCGAAGATAGAAAAATAAGTAATGTGTGTATATGCATATTTCAGGAGCATTTGCTCCTTCTTCAGTACCACATTCAACCCATTAACCATGTGCAGACACATTCCTTTAATAGTCACAAAGTTTAGCAGATCAATTTATATATTAAGCACATTCCTGGCAACTGGTACATACATAGTATTTGCAGGGAGGGTAGGGGCACACTCTTTCATTTTGCAACCATAATATACTACCAAGTATATTAAAGGTTTTATAAGTCAATATTGTGTCCAACTTTGTGTTAGCAGTGCAATTCAATCACTTTTTAGTTATCTCTACAGGTTTTGTATAGAAATTAGAGCCAGCAATGAAAGTTACGACATTTCATACATGAATATATCTATGCGAACTATGTGATCAAATATAGAGAAAATAGGTAATAGGTGTATATGCATATTTCAGGAGTTATTGCTCCCTCATCAGCACCACACACATCCCATTAAGTATATTAGTATATTATGGTTGCAAAAGGAAATATAATGTCCCTACCATCTATCTGGATGGCTTCCTTCCTTCCCACCAACACACACAACTACATGACCACCAAAGAGTTGTAAGTGGTATTGGTTGACAGAAACTGAGGGAAACAGGCGGTGAGCTGGCTCAGTCATTAGCACGTCGGGCGAAATGCTTATCGGTATTTCGTCTGTCATTACGTTCTGAGTTCAAATTCCGCCAAGGTCGACCTTGCCTTTCGTCCTTTTTCGGGGTCGATAAATTAAGTACCAGTTGAGCACTGGGGTCGATATAATTGACTTAATCCGTTTGTCTGTCCTTGTTTGTACCCTCTATGTGTGGCCCCTTGTGGGCAGTAAAGAAATAAGAAACTGAAGGAAAGCCATTGTGTATATATATATATATATATATCCACATATGAGGAGGTGCTGAAAAGTTCTTAGCTTTAAGGGTGTTTGTTGCAAAAAGCCTGGTTGGAGGCCAAAACTTTGAGTTCTTTTACAGGGCTTAGAAAAACTGAAGGACTGCTGCAATAAGTATGTGAATCTGAGAGGGGGAATATGTTGAATTAAAATCATAATTAACTGATCCTTCTGTGATTTCTTTCACCCAAAGCTAGGAACTTCCCAGCACTTCCTCGTATATATTGCTGGTGTCATGAGAATTCATGGACTTTGAGAGAACATGAGATGGTTATTCAAATTGAATGGTGGATCTCAGAGCAGATGTAATGAAGCTGTAAGTAATCATATGTAAATATTGAGTTAAAATGCTTACAAAATATTTTTTTACTATTTATAGCTTTATGTACTTCAAGATTTGTTGTCCCCTGCCCACCTCCCACCAAAGAATTATTTCACGTTCTCCTGGAGGTTTATAAAATTCTTATGCTTTCAACAACATACCATTCTATTTGGTAAGAATAAAGTTTCTTAAAAGGATACAAACATTCGAAGAATTGCTTTGGTACAATGGTACAACTGCAGTCATATTTACAGGAGCTGTGGGTTTGTGTCCTATGGACAGCCATCAACTTTTTTTTTTTACATCCAAAGGATGTTTTTGTAATCTCGGAAATACAGCAGAATTGCATTCTCCAATCACTACAGAGCTGACATCAGCGGAAGTTTATAAGCCTTAAAACTCACTGTCATTGCCGACAGGTATAAGGTAAAGAAGATTCACTTCGGTCATGAATGACCATGGGATTGTACCTAGAAAGTTCCCTTTCCATGCCACTGATGTTATCCAAGAGAAAGGCAAAGACCAATACAGCTTGGCACCAATGATGTCACAACTCATTTCTACAGCTGAGTGAACTGGAGCAACGTGAGACAAAGTGTTTTGCTCAGGAACACAACACACAGTCCTGTCCAGGAATCGAACTCACGATCATAAGCGCGATGCTCTAACCACTGAGCCATGCACCTTCACAATCACGAGGGCAACACCCTAACCATTAAGCTGTGCGCCTTCTCTCAGATATTGTCGGGACTCAGTTACAGCTGAGTGAACTGGAGCAACGTGAAATAAAATGTCTTGCTCAACAAACACAATACAGAGCCTGGTCCAAGAATCGAACTCACTATCTCGACGCTATAACCACTGAACCATGGCGTAGTAGATAAAGACGTTGTTTAATGCAGTGCAGTCATCTAGCGGTTGTGAGTTCAATCCCAAGCAAGGTGAACCACCATACAGCTAAAGAAGGTTGGAGCAGACACAGCTGAAACGTAGTGAAAACGACAATCAAAGAATGTTGTACTTGGGATTTTCATGTCAGTCTTGAATGATGAACACAAAAAACAAATTGTAAACACTAGAAAAGACAATTCTGCAGTCATTTATGACAAAATACTTGATTACTAAGGCTCCGTGACTATACTGTCACAATTGCAGAAATATTATACTAAATTCACAGCAGCAAATTTGTGGCTGCCAATTGGCCATTAAAACAACTGTTGGCATTCTGAATCTGTCCCTGCTGGTGAATGTCTCAATGTTCTGCGCAAATATGCCAGGCAAGTGTGGCGGTGCATTTCGCCCAGCCACCTTCGATATTTTGTGAAAAAGCCTGTTTATTTATAAGCCTCGTTAGAAAGGTTCGCATCACACGGTGGCTCGATGCAGGTTGGTCAGTGAATCAGCCGATCATTTTAAATGGGTGAGACTAAGCCGTGACTCTTACTTGGCGATTCAGTTTCGAATCTGCTACAGGACAGAAACTTGGATAACGTACTGAGGAATGGAAAAGAAGTTAGATGTGGATCATTTGCAGAATAAGCTAAACAGACAGGATACCAAATGCAGTGGTAATAGCAAAGCCGAAAAACCAAAGACACCTGGAGCGTTGTTGTGACAAAGATTTCGTGTTAGTTTATATACGTTTAGTGCTACATTTCTTTTTTACAAGGCTTCATGAAAATACAGACAGCATCAATCTTATATGAACATCGTGTTTGACAGTCGTTGGAGGTTTTCAACAGATAACTGATGATCAGGCTAATCTTTCACCTCGCTACAAAAACGAGGGAAAGGCAAAGACCTCTGATTTGGTATAGAGCTGTTTCTTGTAATACATACCAATACATATATCTAAAGTAAATTTTTTTTCAGGGTCCCATAAAATACTATTGTAGATCCCTAATTTACTATTTTGTTACATGGCCCTCCAAAAATCTTATATGGATCCCAGTTGCAAACTACTGATCTAATGTCGTATGCATTGCAAATATAAATTAAAATTGTTTAAACCTTAAGCAAGGTGCAGGAGTGGCCGTGTGGTAAGTAGCTTGCTTACCAACCACATGGTTCCTGGGCCGACCAAAGGCTTGTGAGTGGATTTGGTAGACGGAAACTGAAAGAAGTCCGTGGTATATATGTATATATATATATATGTATATATATATATACACATATATATATATATATATGTGTGTGTGTGTGTGTTTGTCCCCCTAGCTTGCTTGACAACCGATGGTGGTGTGTTTACGTCCCCGTAACTTAGCGGTTCGGCTAAAGAGACCGATAGAATAAGTACTAGGCTTACAAAGAATAAGTCCTGGGGTCGATTTGCTCGACTAAAGGCGGTGCTCCAGCATGGCCGCAGTCAAATGACTGAAACGAGTAAAAGATAAGGGACATA
>NC_069007.1:9333539-9334481 GCF_001194135.2 Octopus bimaculoides
ATATATATATATATATATATATATATATATATATATATACATGTGTGTGTGTGCATGTATAAATGTATGCATGTATACACACACACACACAGAGCATGCTTCTTTCAGTTTCCGTCAACCAAATCCACTCACAAGGCTTTTGTCAATCCGGAGTAAAAGACATTTGCCCAAGATGCCACGCAGTGGAAGTGAACCCAGAATCATATACTTGGGGAGCAAACTTATCAGCGCACAGTTATATATTTTGCTTGCATTTTGATCTTGAGTATCTGTGTAAGATTATAAAGATCCGAAGGAACGTTCAGTGTAGCAGAAATCAAAAACTAAACTGGAAATCACAAAAAATATCTATCTTGAGGTAAGGGACACAACTTTTGATAAATAAAATTTATTAGTTATCTCCCTTGGACTACTATCGCCTTTTTAAAGCCATGTTTTTACGATTGAAATTACAAATGCTAAATTCTGATCCAGAGTTTTCTTTAAAAAGGAAAAAAGATTATAGGGAATAAATAATTGTTTTTCCTTTGATATCAAGAAATCAAAATATCGTGACTCTGTCTTTGTTATTGCTGGCCTCGATCGAAAAACACTACGGTTCTGAGCATACACCGTCTGTGCGTGTCTGTCTGTTTCTCTGTGTGTCGGGTGGAGGCGCAATGGCCCAGTGGTTAGGGCAGCGGACTCGCGTTCCTAGGATCGCGGTTTCGATTCCCAGACCAGGCGTTGTGAGTGTTTATTGAGTGAAAACACCTAAAACTCCATGTTTACCACAACTTTCTCTCACTCTTACTTCCTGTTTCTGTTGTGCCTGTAATTCAAAGGGTCAGCCTTGTCACACTGTGTCATGCTGAATATCCCCGAGAACTACGTTAAGAAAGTTGTGGTGAAAGAGTACAGTAGGGTTTGCCACCATCCCCTGCCGGAGCCTCGTGGAGCTTT
>NC_069007.1:9335285-9336414 GCF_001194135.2 Octopus bimaculoides
GTGTGTGTGTGTGTGTGTGTGTGTGTGTGTGTGTGTGTATGTATGATGGGCTTCTTTCAGTTTCCGCTTACCAAATCCACTTACAAGGCTCGGTTCGGCCCAGGCTATAGTAAAATGGACTTGCCCCATGTGCCAATTATAGTTGGAAAGCAAATTGCTTTTCTACTCTGTCACGGAGGCACCAATGTGTGTGTGTGTGTGTCCAGAAAATTTCGATACAAAAATTCCCCTATGCAATGGAGCCTATAAACTGCAATAGAGCCTGCATTTCACATCTAGTTTGGCTCAATAACAAATTTAAAGGTGGGGGGCGTAAACGAACCAACAGCAAACCAAGGACGTAATCGAACCAACAGTGGCTGCCATTCGGTGGGGCGTGAAACAAACACAAGCACCACAAAGACCTACATACACACACACACACGTATTCATTTATATACGACGGGATTCTCTCAGTTTCCATCTTCCAAATCCACTCACAATTTTTGGTCAGCCTGAGGCTTGGGGCTTATTTCCGAGTAAAATAAAGGCCTACATTTCACGTCTGATCTGGGCCTGTTAATTGTTGCAATAGTACTTACATTTCACATTTAGTTTGGGTCTTTTACTAGTTTATACGGAAGCCTACATTTCACGGCTGGTCTCAGCCTTTTACCATGAGCCTGCAATTGGAATGTGCCGTATGGTTTTCAGACAGATAGAGAGATGGGACGACAACAGCAACAATAATAACCATGACAACAGCAACAACATCAGCAATGGCAATTATAATTACCAACACCATCACTATAACAACCATCTATATCATCATCTCAATATGACCACCAACACACCATCACCACAGCGACCACCACCGCCGCTGCCGTCACCAGTATCACCACTACCATCTCCGCCACCACCACCATACAGGTACCAATACCATTTATACTACATCCCTGACAATAACAACTGCCACCACTATCTCCACCTACAACATCACCACTATCACACGCATCGCCACTAACCACCACCAGCACCATCACCACGAATACCGCCATCAGTAGCATATCCCCCATCGTTCGCAACCAGCACGACCATCACCACCACCACCACCACCAGCACACATCCCCCACCCCATCCACCCACTCCG
>NC_069007.1:9338189-9339963 GCF_001194135.2 Octopus bimaculoides
TTGTGTTCTGGTTTCAAATCTCGCAGAGGACAACTTTGCCATAAAGCCTTTCGGGTTCAGTAGAAAATAAAGCACTGTCAATTCTAATTTCTCCGATATATTTCTAAAATTTGGTTGTTAAAGATTACAGTGCCCCTAAAACTATTGGGATGACACTTACTCTCTTCACTGCTCATATTCGTGCAATTTCGACCAAGATCAAAAAGTTAACAGAAGAAATGACAGATGGTTATGTGCAGACCTTTTTGAAGCTCCAAGCGTTAGGCATACAAAATTTCATGCAACTGTCATGGTTTTAGGTGTTGTCAGCAATGAAGGACATGTGATGCCTCCTTACTTCTTTCCGCAAGGCTTTAGAGTTAACTCTGCCGCCTATATTGAGGTTCTGGAAATAATTGTTAAGCCCTGGATAGACAGTGTATGCAATGAAAGGCCATATGTGTTTCAGTAAGACTCTGCATTATCACACACGACTCTAGTAACACAGGAATGGATGGTTGAAAATTTTCATGATCACACAACCCCTAACATTTGGCTTCCTAATTCCCCAAATCTCAATCCATTGGACTATTACATGTGGAGCGTTGTTGAGAGAAAGGTCAATGAACACGCCCATAACACCAAAGATTCTTTGAAAGCTGCCATAGTCAGAGTAATGTCCAAAATGAACCAGGCCCACCTGATTCTAGTATGTAGATGATTTGGATCTCATATAGAAGCAGTTGCTGAAGCTGAAGGTGGCTTTATTGAAAAGGTTTATTTTTATTGAAAAGGTTTATTTTTATCCTCATAGCATTTTTTGATACACAAAGTTATTATCTGTTATTATATATGTTTTTTTTTTTATAAACATAAATCTGTCCTCAAATATTTTACGCGCCCTGCTGCCTACTGTGGTCTCCCCACACGAAGCAACACATTATGGAAGTGGAAGCACTCCAGAGGTCAATAACAAGAAAGATAGACGGTACGAGAGGCATTTGACTATTCGGGTCGACTAATAAAAACTCAATCTTAATTCTCTCCAACGCCGCCAGGAGCGCTACATCATTTGTGCTATGTGGAAAATATTCCATCAATATTGCACAAATGATGTTGGCATCAATTTTAAAATCCATCCAAGACTTGTCCCCCGTGCTATCCGCCCACTACAAAAATCGAACTCCTATGATGGATGCCTCTTATGCGTTTATATGTACACTGTATTTATATGAATAATATATACTCTATGGAGTAAATTTTTACACGCTAGGCCACTGGTAATGGAAATTTCTAATATTTCTCATTACCCTCTCTTTCTCTCTTTCTCAGTCATTTGACTGCGGCCATGCTGGAGCACCACCTTTAGTCGAGCTAATCGACCCCAGGACTTATTCTTTGGATGCCTAGTACTTATTCTATCGGTCTATTTTGCTGAACCGCTAAGTTACGAGGACATAAACACACCAGCATCGGTTGTCAAGCGATGTTGGGGGGACAAACACGTAAACATATACATACATATACATATATATACATATATACGACGGACTTCTTTCAGTTTCCGTCTACCAAATCCACTCACAGGGCTTTGGTCGGCCCGAGGCTATAGTAGAAGACACTTGCCCAAGGTGCCACGCAGTGGGACTGAACCCGGAACCATGTGGTTGGTAAGCAGGCTACTTACCACATATACATATATACATACATATATACATACATATATAAATATATATATATACATACATACATATACATACATACATACATACATATATTAATATACATATTATTA
>NC_069007.1:9340536-9341458 GCF_001194135.2 Octopus bimaculoides
TTAGAGAGTGCTCAGCTCATAATCGTAAGGTCATGAGTTCGATTCCCGGCGGCGCGTTGTGTCTTTGAGCAAGTCACTTTAATTTCAGGTTGCTCTAGTCTACTCAGCTAGTAAAAATGAGTTATACCTGTGTTCTGAAAGGGTATGCTGAACCTCCCCCGGGAACTACGTTATGGGTACACGTATCTGTGGAGTGCTCAGCCACTTGCACATTAATTTCACGAGCAGGCTGTTCCGTTGATCGGTTCAGCAGGAACCCACGTCGTCGTAACCGACGGAGAGTCAGTTGTAGTAGTAAGTTGGCACATATATCTACACACACACACGTGGTTATATATGCACACATACATATATTTGTGGGTGTGTGGGCGTTTCTGTTTGGACACATATTTATAATGGATGTATGTATCTCTATCTATATATCTATCTATCCATTTCTCTCTCTCTCTCTCTCTACATACATACATACATACATATATATATGCGTGTGATTTAGCAGATTGCTAATGTGTATAGAGAAATTAGCTGTTTATATATATGTGTGTATACATGTGTATTTGTATATATACATATACATACATATATACATTCAATATATATATACACACAGGCGTGCGCGCACACACACACACACACACATATATACATATATATATATATAAAACAAATAATAAATGAGTATATGCATATATATATATATATATGTATATATATATATATATATATATATATATATACATATACATCCAACCCCCCCCACACACACACATATATACGCACACAACACACATACACACATAACATACCAATAAAGTTTGGAGGTGAGGTGTGAGGTGTGTAAAGGATTGTTGTATGCGGTAGGGCAGCTGTCAACTCCCCCAATCACGTGCCCAGCCAAGCATGAATGAACTGTGTGATAACA
>NC_069007.1:9341826-9345048 GCF_001194135.2 Octopus bimaculoides
CTACTAGAAATAGCAACCAAATCTAAACTTCGTCAGTGAACAGGTCGCGGTCTCAAAGCGACGAAAATATTTTGGCAAATTAAATTTAAATGTTGAAGTGAATCTATCGGTTTTTGTGTGTTTCTTAAATGGCTTATCAACACCTTCCACGCTGCAATTGTTTTCGTTTCAGCACACGATCTCAGATCAGGTCACTTGCCATGCAAGTGTTTTTTTTTTGGCAACGTCCTGTACCCAGATATGCATCTATATATACATGTAGATGTAGGTATGTACATACATGTACGTATATATGCATATACTCATTTATTATTTGTATAATATATATATATATATATATATATAGATATATATATATATAGATATATATATATTCTATTATTCTTTTACTTGTTTCAGTCATTTGACTGTGGCCATGCTGGAGCACCGCCTTTAGTCGAGCAATCGAACCCAGGATTTATTCTTTGTAAGCTTAGTACTTATTCTATCGGTCACATTTTCCGAACCGCTAAGTTACAAGGACATAAACACACAGCTGATGAGGAGTTATCTTAATTAAAACCAAAGAAGATAATTCGCTTTGGGCGACCCGAGGCTATAGTAGAAGATGCTTGTCCAAAGTCCCACTGCGTGGAGCTGAAACCGGAACCATGTGGTTGGGAAGCAAGCTTCTTACCACACAGAGACGCATACACACACACACATATAACATACTTATTTATTTATATACGTATGAATGTATGTATGTCTTTCTATCTATCTATCTATCTATCTATATAGGAGAGTATTGTAGTTCGCTTGAAGCATTGTGTATTGTTTGTAAAGAATAAAAAGTTTAGAATGGTACAACAATGCACTATAATACAAAAATGGACTATATACCTGTTGTAATTTGATTATCTATAGTCCGATGATGTTTCGGAATTACAATTCCTTCTTCAGATATTTTTAGATGGAGTCTCTGCTATAAACTGTTGTAATTCCGAAATATCATCGGACTATAGATAACCAAATTACAACAGGTATATAGTCCATTTTTGCATTATAGTGCATTGTTGTACCATTCTAAATTTTTATTCTTTATATATATATATATATATATATATATATATATATATGTATTATACTATTTTGTTGATATTGTGATTAATTAAGAATACTCGTAGACAGGCCAGACTCGAAGTGCTCAAGTTGAGCTAAGTTCCAATTTATAATTTGAGTGGAGGCAATACGAGCGGAAGACTAGAGGAACATGACCCATTATCCAGCAGAATATTCAATATATATGCACACTTATCTCGACATTAATAAAGCGGCATAAAGCATAATTAATGAAGTAAATACTAATAGATGTTAGATTACGTAGCAAGGATGTAATTGGTATGACTCGAATTACGGATGGCTAGATTTGTATAAGCATGGGAATGGAAATAAAAAAATACCACAATGGATTCGTCTGAATGAGACTTTGCAGAGGCCTTTTATATAAAGGGAATAACTATAATGTTTAAGTTTCTTTGGATTAGTTGGAGCTTGATTATGTGAGTTGTCCTTTTTTTTTTTTTTTTGTATTTTCTGCATGATTCCCTTAAAATACGAAATTCATGTCATATTAACTGACACGTCCGTTTTAAGACTGTAAAATGTCTGACTTTCTACTTTCTACACGCTTTGTGTTCTAACTTGAAATCTTTAGTCCTTATAACACATCCTATGAACTTATAATTTACTATATCCTATTTCATATCCACGTATTCTATTTTGAAATGCCTATGTATTTATAAATGTTTCTTTTTTTAATATATATATTTTTAAATATCTATGTGTTTTTAAAAATATTCTATGTGCTTCTATTCTGGCCTCTAAATTTTTATTCCTCTATAGTATATCGTGTGAATTTATAATTCACTATGTATTATATAATATCGACGTTTTTATATCTTATGTGTATATTTTGTACTTATTTTACTTATATATTAAAAAAAAAACAATGTATTTATAAATGTTTTTAAATATTTACAGGCTTATAAAAATATGTATATGTCTATATGCTTGTATGTTATCAATATTTCTATTAAGTTGAGCTTTATGTTGCTTTATTAATGTCGAAGAAAGTGTGCATATATATTGAATATTCTGCTGGATAATAGGTCATATTCCTCTAGTTTTCCGCTCGTATTGCCTCCACTCAAATTATATATATATGTATGTATGGGCAAGAAAGTAACAAACACTAACATCGCATTTTGGCCTCACCTAGCTTTTGTTTTTTTGCTCTCTCTCTTTGATACACTCATGAACCAAATTTCACAAGATGTATTCATTATAAGTTGCTTATGCCATACCCTCTGCAACGCTACACCTACTAACTGGCACTTTACACATAAACTTTCACCTTTGTAACACGCACTATACCACCAAACTCACCACTAAAGTTCTATGGAAACATAATGTGAACTACTGCCTAAAATTACCCCTCCTAAAAAAAGCTCCCCCTGAGAACGACTATATTCACCTGCCCACCACTGGATGAAATTACATGGATCTTATAATATATTACGGGATGTCTTATCTTATTTCCCCTTGCTATGCCCAAATCATTGTACAATGATGCACCCCACTTGTATTCTCGTGCTTGCTCTTTCTCTTATTCTACTCTATTTAAAAGGATAAACACACTTTAAATATTCTTAACTGACTTTTATGTGTGTTAGCCCCCTCCCCCGACCATTTAGACCTTCTGAAGAAGCACACCCATTATCCAAGCTTTGTCTGCCCATCCCTGTATAACCCTGAAGAGATGGAGATAACATTGAAGATTTCGTTGCCTTTTTACAGAAACGGCCGTAAGAAACTGGCACGTGCACACCCATTCAGTTTATTGCCAATTTCCTCTTTTTCTCAATTGCTCATTTGTTTCTATATGCTTATGTTTTCACACCCTTGCTTATGCAGTTACTACATTTTCCCACTCTCTAATCTGTACCACTCGTACATGTGTGTGTATTCATCTAATATATTTGAATAAATAGAATAGACATTCTGGAATGTTTACTGGCTGATGTCGGTCGATTTTATATCCTCTCCGTTTTCTTATTTGCCGCTATATATATATGTGTGTGTGTGTGTGTGTTTGTGTGTGAGTGTTTGTGTGCGTGTGTAAGAACTTACTGGATAATAGGTCATGTTCCTCTAGTCTTCCGCTCGTATTGCCTCCACTCA
>NC_069007.1:9345174-9346422 GCF_001194135.2 Octopus bimaculoides
ACTGGATAATAGGTCATGTTCCTCTAGTCTTCCGCTCGTATTGCCTCCACTCAAATTATATATATATGTATCGGCAAGACAGTAACAAACACTAACATCGCATTTGGCTGTGTGGCGTTCGATTATAAATAGAATAAAAAATACACATTAAGTACAAGACAAAATACCAAATTAAGATAACTCCTCATCAGGTGTCGGACTGTTTACTACTCCGATTTCGTGCTTTTAACGACAATCTAGGAAAATTCCATAAGACTGCAGCATCCAGAAATTTTAACAATATAACATTCACGGAGAGTTAGAGCTTCGGACGAACAAATAATGAACAATCGGCGAAGAAAAACGTTAGCCGAAGACGAATTGTAATGGATAACACATGAGAAAAAATTTTTGCAGGACACAGAAGAGAAGAAAATAGAAGAAAAATGTGGGGAGCTGAGAAAAATGGCATCCAACCCGGTGGACGTCTAGTCCAGAAAAGACAGGGACAAGAGAAATGGCCTGTAGTCACGTGTGAGTAACAGAGGCAGAGGGGAAGGTGGACAAGGGAGATGATAAGGGAAAGAAACAAAAGGAATGAGGAGATGGGGCAAGGAACGACAGATAGTAGGGAGTGGAAGAAAGACAGATAGGGGAAGCAAAGAAGGTTATAGTGGGATAAAGAGAAAGAAAGAAATCAGTGTGGAGTCGCGGCCCTTAATGTTTATCTTCGTCGATCGTTTGCTCTGCACATCCGTTCTGTCGATGTTTGTTCGTTCGAAGCTCTAACTCTCCACGAATATTATATTTTTAAAATTTCTGGAAGCTGTTGTCTTATGAAGTTTTCCTCTATTGTCGTTTTTACTCGTCGGTGATGTTTTGTACTTAGTGTGTAAGTTTTAGGCATTCTGTTCTGCACTTATCTCTCGTGTCTACGTATTTTTCAATCGTTGGTGATGTCCTGTACACAATGTGTGTGTGTGTGTGTATGTATATATACATATATATATACATATATATATGGTGGTTGTCTACTCCTTACACAGAGTTTGACCACCTCCTGTACCTTCACCTTAGCCCTTTCATGGCATCTGATGTGGCTTTTTAAACCAATGTTTTGAAAAAAACACCCACACAGATTGCACCTCTGATTTGAACTACCAATACCTGCAGGTAAGTTCTGCTCATTGTGGATCCTAACATGTCTTTTAAGACCTCCCCCCCCCATTGGATTTGCAAGCTCTCTGGCACACACCACATTCAAATGTG
>NC_069007.1:9347026-9347731 GCF_001194135.2 Octopus bimaculoides
ATATATATTCAAAACATTAAAAATAAGAATGGAGAATTATACATCCACAACAGCTTGTTTATTACATGTATTCTATACAATGCATTCACTTTAAATCTCTGTCAGGCACGTGTTTCTGCTGCATAGATGTCTTAAGATACGGCATCCAGTTGCATCATTTTGGTTCAATTGCATTATAACTTTATCCAGGATATAGATAACCATGCAGCTTTATACAAAGTGTTTGGACTACGGGTTTCTGAAGCGAACTGATCGGTTCGTTGTTTGAGAGTCTTATTCTAAGTATAATATTGGTAGGGGATATGTGTTCTTCGAGTGGAACTGTGCTTCCCAACTGGAGTCCATATGGCTCTTGGGAGACCCATATAAGATTTTGTTGCTTAAATTTATCTGCAATAAATTGGTTATATTTCTACAATACACAAAATATTTTGGCAATTTGTTTCATAAAATTCTTGATAATAATTACGAAAATATAACAGGATTTTTTTTTAAACGACGAACAGCTATGGAATTCCAGTGAAATAGGAATGAAAGGGGTCCGTTGAAAGGAAATGGTTAAGAAACCATGGTGTAGAAGTTGGCAGAGGATGTTGTTACAACTCCTAGTCCTTTACGTTATATATATATATATATATATATATATAAATAAATAAATAAATATATACAAGTTTGGATTTTGACATTCCCTAATATTATAATATA
>NC_069007.1:9350332-9350902 GCF_001194135.2 Octopus bimaculoides
ATATATATATATATATATATATATATATATATATATATATATATATATATATATATATATATATATATATATATATATATATATAGTCATATGTATGTATAAATATACAGTCATATATACATATATATATATATATAGTCATATATATATTATATACATATGGCTCTATGCATACACGCACACTCCCACACACCCACGCACCTTCATATCTGCCAAAAATGTTCCAGGAACAATTATTCCTCTAAAACAGTTCTTCTTTTGTATTGGTACCATTCAAGATTCTTGCATCGAACTGCAGCACACTTGAAACTCAGAAACCGCACTGCGATGTACTGTCGGAATCTCTTTGATCTTCTCTTTGATGTTTGATAGGTGGCGCGTGGTAGATTCGGTGATAGTGGTGGTGGTGGCGGTGGTGTTACTGGTGGAAGTGGTGGCGGTTGTGATGATGATGGCGGTGATGATGATAATGATGATGGTAGTGGTGTTGATGATGATGGGAGTGGTGGTGACGGGGGTATTGTTACTGGTGGCAGTGGTGGTGGTGGTGGTGGTGGTGGTGATGGTGGT
>NC_069007.1:9352008-9353132 GCF_001194135.2 Octopus bimaculoides
TATATATGTGTGTGTGTTTGTGTGTGTGTGTGTGTGTGTGTGTGTCTGTTTGTCCCCCTAGCATTGCTTGACAACCGATGTTGGTGTGTTTATGTCCCCGTCACTTAGCGGTTCGGCAAAAGAGACCGATAGAATAAGTACTGGGCTTACAAAGAATAAGTCCCGGGGTCGATTTGCTCGACTAAAGGCGGTGCTCCAGCATGGCCACAGTCAAAAGACTGAAACAAGTAAAAGAGTAAAAGAGAATGCACTCGCAAGTTCTCTGTATATTAGGAAAAAGGAGGATAGTCACGGCTGGATTGTCTTTGATCATAAGTTTGTTCATCTTCAAGAAGGATGCCTTGGTGTTGAGTCTCTGCAGATAGAGCGAAAGGCAGGATGGTCACTGTTGGAATGTCTTTGGTTATAGGTCTACTTAGTCGGAGCAGACCTGGGGTTAAATAACAATTGCCAAGGAAGATTGTCATTCAGTCTGTTAGAAATAGCAGCCGACTTTCCCTGAAATCGCACCCTGCGTTGGATAAGATGATTTTGATGATCGTGGTGGTGGTGGTGGTGGATCTTTGCAAATAGAAAAGAAGGCGGAATGGTCACTGCTTGAATGTCTTTAATCATAGATTAGCTCGAGCTGAGCAGACTTAGTTAATGATAGCAACATTCACTCGATCAATCGATCGATCTGCCAGTTAGTTAATCAATCAATCGATCACTCAATCAATAATTTTCATTCACTGCACGTGGAACATAGGGCGGCGCCAATAAATGAGTTCTCAACCTGTTTCGATCTTTGGCAACGGACTGCAGTTGTTCTCAGGTGTAGCCGCCTGGTCGTGAGGTACGAGACGTTTTGGCACAGCTGTTTCGGCACCGCCTATTTGACGTCGCTGATTCTACGCTGACTTATTTTACACCAGAAGTTTTAATATTTCTCTCGTTCTCTCCCCCTCTTCCCCCCTCTCTCTCTCTCTGTCTTCTCGCTCTCTCTCTCTCTCTCTCTCTCTCTGTCTCGCTCTTCCTCTCTCTTTTTCTCTCCCTCTGTTTATGTGAGCACATTTCTCTTTATGCTTCTAAGAAGCAAACTGTTTACATCAGTTGTGTTCAATTAATAAATTTCAATGTCTCTC
>NC_069007.1:9356113-9357935 GCF_001194135.2 Octopus bimaculoides
ATATATATAATGTGTGTGTATGCATATATATATATATATATACATTTATTCTTTCATGCGTTTCAGCCCTAAGGCTCTGGCAATGCTGGAGCACCGCCTGTAGACTAAATATATTTTTGTATGTGTATATTTATACATGTGTATATTTATACATGTGTGTCTGTATGTCTGTTCGGGCGTGAGTGTGTAAGTGCATGTATGTGTGTGTGAGTGTGTGCTCGGTTAAGTTTAGAGAGGTATTCTTTAAGTTTAGTGTTGGTTATAAATCTAATCTTCTGAGAGAAACCACTAGTAGCAAGAGCTTGGTTGTAGTAGGTGGCGTACTTAATGAAGATTTCTTCCGTGGCGGGTAGATCGGATATCTTGATGGATATGTCTTTGATTATACTGTCGATTGTAGATTTATGGTGGCTAGATTCTGTGTTGATGTACTTAAGGTCTTGATTGGATTTATGATATGAGAAGTAAAGTGAAGAGTTTAAATCTAAGGTAACATCTAGAAAGTTTGCTGTTTTGTAAGAGTTTTCAAAAGACATAGATAGGTTAAAGTTGGCGAAGAATTTAAGAGTTTTCTAGTTTTTTCTAATGCAGATTTTGTTAAACCTGTTGCAATTAACAATGCATCATCTCTAAATGAACCACCTTTGATGTTGAAGTGTGTGTGGAGCTGTTGAAGGAGGTACAGTCCGACTAGGTCCGTGACCTGAGCAGAGTCGGATGAGCCCATGGTTATTTTGAGAATCCCAGAAACGGCTGTAAGACTTTAAATGTTTTAATAATAATAACGTGTATGACTTGAGATGTTTGCCTTGCCTTGGCGTTTGTTGTTCTCTTTAACAAATATACATCCGCTATACCGGAAATCTACACTGGTTCCATAACTCCGGTTTCGGCTATGAGCACTTACCCACCGTACCTAGTCGTTTAGATCACCTGTGAACTACACCTCCCTCCATATTTTGTGTGTGTCTGTATGTATATATACATATGTATGTATGTGTGTGTGTCTGTTTATATTAACGTGGAATCAGTTGTCTAAGAATTGTGATGATTCTCGTAGAATTTTCAACCAAACTGACGTTGGAACATTTCGGCATCCACGGTAAGAATCTAGTTCCCACGATCGAAACGGTAACGCCAGATTACAAGGTGCTCCGAAGATGTTTTTAGGGGTTCTCCGTTCTTCAGTTTCACTTTGTTTTCCCTCCGTGAATTCCGGTGTCGATCCTGTAATGACTTTCTTACTTTCCTGACGATGACAAAACAAACAAAGAAATAAATCCGTTATGTGCAACAGAAGCATTGATTACATTAAAACAGCTATTTATGCATCATATTTAATGTAAATAGATCGTGACAGGCAATATTTACTGCGGGATTCGTTCGGATATGTTATCTCTTACGAACGAGGTGTAATTAAAACTGGCACTCCATCGGTTAGAACGGCAATTGTTCCAGTTGATCTGATCAGTGGAACAGCCAGCTCGTGATACTGACGTGCAAATGGCTGAATACTCCAGACATGCGTGCCCTTAACATAGTTCTCAGGAAGATTCGGAGAGACACAGTGTGACAAGGCTGGCCCTTTGAATTATAAGTGTTCATGCATACATACATACATGCATGCATGCATGCATACCTACATACATACATACATACATACATACATACATACATACATACATATATCAGGTCATCCCATAAGTTCTATCTGATTTTACCTTTTTTAAAATTGAATGAAATTTAATAATATTTTAGAATGTCTAATGGAATTAAAAATTATTTTTATGCATTAGTGTACATTTAAACTAATTAAATATTA
>NC_069007.1:9359686-9360423 GCF_001194135.2 Octopus bimaculoides
AAAATATTTTGGCAAATTAAATTTTAATGTTGAAGTGAATCTAGGCGCAGGAGTGGCTGTGTGGTAAGTAGCTTGCTTACCAACCACTTGGTTCTAGGTTCAGTCCTACTGCATGGCACCTTGGGCAAGTGTCTTCTACTATAGACTCGGGCCGACCAAAGCCTTGTGAGTGGATTTGGTAGACGGAAACAGAGAGAAGCCCGTCGTATATATGTATATATATATGTGTGTGTGTGTTTGTGTGTCTGTGTTTGTCCCCCTAGCATTGCTTGAAAACCGATGCTGGTGTGTTTATGTCCATGTAACTGCGCTCGGTAGTGAAGTGAAAGCACGTTATAAAAATAAAACTACTGAATAATAATAAGAATAAGAAGAAGAAGAAGAAAGTACTCACCTCAAGAACCTGTGGTAGGCATGTGTGAGTATGATTATAGGAAGCAATGAAGTCTGTGAAATTACTTCCGAACGAATATTCGGCAGCTTGGGAACTGGCCAGCACCTGGACATTGGGATGGTCCCCGGAGTCTCGGAAAGCATCGGCTATGTGTCCAGCATGGCTCTGGTCAACTATCAGAAATACTGATTCAGCGGAGCAGTGTTTCAAATCCTTCTTTAGTTCCCCCAGTTTGTAGCGCTCGTTGTCTTCGGCCTATGATACAAAAATAAGCATATATGTACGTATGTATGTATATATACATATATATATATATATATATGCATGCATATATATATATATA
>NC_069007.1:9360523-9360918 GCF_001194135.2 Octopus bimaculoides
CACATATAAATACACACACACACACACACATATATCTATATACACACACATGTGCGCACACATGCATATATATACATATGTATACATACAGTGGTGGACTGGTCAGTTTGCCAGCTTGCCCAATGACAAGTGGGCCCCTGCCTCATTAGAATCCATAAATGGGGGCCCATGTTAGTATCTAAGGGGCCCATCTCCTCAAGTTTGAGAATTTTTTATTTGTACCTAGAAGAATGCATTAATTATTTCAGTCTGGCTGTCTTTGTAGACAGTGGAAAAGAATACTTTTAAGAAAAATAAAATTATATGATAGCATTGTAGTTGCAGGTGGGCCTCCTTAGTCTCCTGGCAACCAATATTTTTAGGCCTAGTCTGCCACTGCATATATGTATATATAT
>NC_069007.1:9363380-9366295 GCF_001194135.2 Octopus bimaculoides
GGTGGTGGTTGTGGTGGTGGTGATAGTGTTGATGGTAATGGTGGTGGTGGTGGTGGTTGTGGTGTTAGCTGTAGTAGTGTTGTTGATATTAGTGGTTGTTGAGGTGTTAGTTGTTGTGGTGGTGTTCTTGGTTGTGGTGTAGTGGTAGCCATGGTAGTGGTTGTGTTTGTGGAAGGTATTGCTGTAGTGCAAATGGTGGCGTGGTGGTGCTGGTTTTGATGAAGGTAGTGTTTGGTGTGCTAGTGTAGGTGATGGTGTTAGTGGTAGTGACGGTGTTAATGGTGGTGGTGGTAGTGTCAGTGGTGGTGGAGGTAGTGTTCTTGGTGTTGGTGGTGGTGGTGGTGGTAGACATAGTATCAAAGGCAGTCTTGTCATTGTTAGCAGTGACTACAGTATAGGTGATAGTATATGCTATTTAACACTCAGCCAGATATGATTTTGTGACAGACAGAGAATGAAAGGGACACACCTTGTCTTTATGAAATCCATTCAAGATATGACCAACCCCTCTTATTGTTTAAACACATCATGATTTTTAGGCCCATCCACATCCAATGTGACCCTTCTTTTATTTCTTTTTTTGTTTTTGTTTTAAGGTACATCAATTGGTAATTTCTGAAACACTTTGACTGTTATTTCTAGCATTTCAGACAACCATGTATGAGACTCTCTTTGCTTTGATTAGTGTTTTTGTTGATGTTGCTGTTATTGTGTTGTTGTTGTTGTCATTCTTTAGTCATAACCAACCTTGATCAAATAGACCTTCCAGCCATGACTATCTCCTATTGTCTTTATCCTATATTTATCAAACCCAAAGCCAAACCACATCATTCAACATGTCCTTTGCAGTACGAAATTTAAGGGAAATTTGGTTGCTATTTTAAGCATGTGGAAGGACCACTGACAATACAAACTTGTTGCTGTTATTATTGTTGTTGTTCAGCCCCTGGTTCTCCTTGACAGAGCACATCACAGAACAGAACATCTCCTTCGCGGTATGAGATTTAAGACTTGGCTGTTATTTCTTGCATTTCAAACAACCATGTAAGAAAACTATATTGCTTTAATAGCATCGTTGTTTGGTTCCAGGTCAGTCCTGATCAAAGACATCTTCCGTCCATGGCCACACAGCAAACCTAAGGCCACATCATCCAATATATCCTTCACACTGTAAAATTTAAGGGAGACTTGGCTGCTATTTCTAGTATTTCTGACAACCACGTACGAGAACCACATTGCTTTAATAGCACTGTTGCTTAGTCCCAGGTCCATCCTGATCAGGCAGACCTTCCAACCATGACTACTGCCAATATTTTATTGCAAACACCAACCACATCACCCAATATTTCTTTCATATTAAAAGATCTAAGAGAAACTTGGCTGCTATTTCTAGCATGTGGAGGCACTACATAGAAGTTCCACACAGACTAGCCCCTGATCCTTACTGACAGAGCAGACCCTATGATAAAAGGCTTTCTAGCAATGACCATTGCCTCTGCTTACATCTACATGCATGGGACAGGCCCTCTACCACACGACCCCAAAGTGTCCTTCTTTTTATATGACAGCAGCATGTGATTTGTGGGAGGTTTGGTTGCCATTTCTAGCATGTTTGGGATGTCTGTTAGTAGCAACGAAGTTTTAGCTGAATGGTGGAGTTGATGGTGGAGGTGGTGATAGTGGTGATAATTGTGACAGTGTTGGTGGTAGTGGAGGGTTCTGGTGGTTGTGTTGAGGTGGTAGCAGCAGTGGTGGTAGTATTGGTGCTAGTAGTAGTATTGATGGTTACAGTAGCAGCAGCAGCAGTAGTAGTAGTAGTAGTAGTGATGGTGCTTGCAATGGTCTTGGTGGTGGAGCTAGAGGTGAAGGTGGTGGTGGTGGTGGTGGTGGTGGCAGTGGTCCCTTGTTGCTGTTGTTTGTTGTGATGGAGATGGTGGTGGTGGTGGTGGTACTAGTTGTGGTATTGGTTAATGTAATTGTGTTAGCGAGTGATGGTTGTGGTAATAGTCCTTTGGTATTGGTGGTGGTGAGGGTGAAGGTGGTGGTAGTGGTGGTGGTGCTGCTGCTGGTGGTTCTGGCATTAGTGGTGGTGGTCGTCGTCGTGGTTAGAGTAGAGGTGTTGGTAGTGGTGGTGGTGTTAATGATGGTGATAATGGTGGTGTTGTTGTTGTTGGCGGTGGTGTTGGTGGTGGTAGTGATGGTGGTGGTAGCGATGGTAGTGGTGGTGGTTAGAGTTGAGGTGCTGGTAGTGTTAATGATGGTGGTAATGGTGGTGATGATAGTGGTGGTAGTGGTGGTGGTGATAGTGGTGGTGGTGATATTGGTGGTGGTGGTAGTAGTGATGATGGTGGTGGTGTTGCTGTTGGAGGTGGTGTTGGTGGTAGCGATGGTGGTGGTGGTGGTGGTAGCGATGGTGGTGGTGGTGGTAGCGATGGTGGTTGTGGTGGTGGTGGTGGTTAGAGTAGAGATGGTGATGGTGTTGATGGTGGTAATGGTGGTGATGATAGTGGTGGTGGCAATAATGGTGGTGGTGTTAGAGGTGGAGTTGGTGGTGTTGATGGTGGTATTGATGGTGGTGGTAGCGATGGTGGTGGTGGTAGTGGTGTTAGCGCTTACAGAGAAACTTGCTGGTGCTGCTTCTCAGAGCAGGGAGGTTATAGTGCTGATGGTGGTAGTGGTGGTAGTGCTGGTGGTGGTGGTGGTAGAGCTGGTGGTGATAGTGGTGGTGACAGTCATGGAGCGACAGCAGTGGTATCAAGGTTCTCAATGGTGATAGTTGTAGCAGGTGGTGATGCAGGTAGTGTTGGTGGTAGTATTGGTGGTGGTGGTGGTGGTGGTGGAGGCAGCGGCGCTGGTTTTAATTTGCAAGAGAAATGAGCAGAGATGATACCACACCGTTCCAAAGTGTAAGGAGA
>NC_069007.1:9368481-9370736 GCF_001194135.2 Octopus bimaculoides
ATATATATATATATATATATATATATATATATATATACAGATAAAAGAGGGCATGTGTATGCCTGTCTTTGAGTGTGTATATGCAAATATGTCTTCATATATATATATAAATACAATATATATATATGTATATATTGATATATATATATATAAATATGAGTAGAGATATTTATAAGTATTTGTGAATAAATATATATATATAAACTATATATATATATATATATAGATACAAACATACATACATATATGTATTTCTATCTTTATCTATCAATCGAATCCATTTGTTTATATTTAAATATATAATACACACACACATATATATATATTGATAGAAACCCACGCTGGCATCTCTTCAGTTATCGGGCTATCATAGCATTTTTTGCGATGGCCCAATAACTGAAAAGATGCCAGCATGGTTTTCTACCCCGACTTCTGAAACTCGGAGTTTTATCAATGGCTACCGAATAATTGTCACATATTATATTTACAGATATATATATATATATATATATATATGTGCAAAGATTTTATAATTATAAGCATAATTATAATTAAGGTTCAGCAAACTGCTTCACCACATACCGAAATTTAGAAATAGCAGTTAAATACTACTCCTCTACCATGAGATCTCTCCCAGACAACAATACTCTTAATTCACGTAGGTAAAGAGAAAACATAACGAATCCACCTGGCTTTGATCAACCTCATATGCGTTTCTGGATTAAAAAGATGTAAAATTCTTATTTTTACTCACTTATTTCCATCTTCAGTGTAATATTTCAATTGTAAATTCGAGAGTACTAATAATTTAAATACATATTCGACCAAGCAACATTGAATAACTAATATCCAAAAACCAGCACTTTCAAATTTATACAGACAAGTGAGAACTTGCATTCTTTCCCAATCACCCACGTGTGTTATCAGTAATCCCACAGAAACTGCAGTTTACTATCAGGGAATGAATTATATTTTCAATAATAATTTCTTTCTCTTTACCTACGTAAATTAAAAGTATTGCTGTCTGGGAGATATCTTATGGTAGAGGACTAGTATTTAACTGCTATTTCTAAATTTTGGTATGTGGTGAAGCAATTTGCTGAACCCTAATTATAATTATGCTTGTAATTATAGAATTTTTGTATAAGGTTACTGATAAAGGTTATTTTAACATACTGAACTACTTGGTAAAATTATGTGACCTCATCAATGGTCCTTTGCTTTCTTCTTTCTTATTTGCGTGTCTTTCCTTACAAATGATCAGCCTTTTTGAAAAATACAAAATGGCTGATCGTTTGTAAGGAAAAAAACGCAAATAAGAAAAAATAAAGCAAATGACCACTGATGAGGTCACAGAAGAGTGACGAAAGAACTCTGGCCGAAATACGATTAATGTAAAAAATAAAATAAAGCTGAAGCAAATTAACACCAAATATATAGCACGTGTGTTTTTATTGGCTAAATTGGCAACATGACCATCCCCAAATACAACAATATCTGTTTCAACACACAATTTCACATCAAGAATCTAGCAAAACGAATATATATATATATATATATATATATATATATATATATATATATATACACATATGTATACACACACCAGTTTTGATTACAAGGGATCCATATAAGAGTGTGACATATCAAAGTGAAACATGTCACAATTGTTGGGCTAGACAGAATAATGCAAAACATACAGTAGAGTAATCTATTACCAAAGCACAGAATGTATCGATAAAGGAAAGTAAAGTAATCCACAACTCCAATAATACCCCAAAATACCCAGAATTATCCAACAATGAATGGAGAATATACATATATATATATATATATATAAACATGTGTGTGTGTGTGTATAAGGATACAGTATTTACTTATATACAAGTCATATGTGTATGTAAGTCATACTTCTAATTTAGGGTTAAATCTTGATACAAAATTTAATTTTTTGTTCCATGGATAAGTTGCACTCCAGGTCTTTTTTTTTTTTTAGTTAAAATCAAGTATGAAATAGCAAGTAAATACATCATGGGGGCAACCAGATCGAACCATCTCCAGTGTAACTGCCCAAAATGGTCGTGACTTCTGGGACTTGATTCAGGAAGAAAGCCACGAATGACCCATCTTTTTTGCCTGTCTTTCTAATTGCTGTTTCTCTTGTCCACCTTTGTATCGTCTCTCTGTCCAAATGTTTTAATGCCCTCTGTTGCATTTTTGCTCCATTTAAATATATATATATATATATATATATA
>NC_069007.1:9372601-9373105 GCF_001194135.2 Octopus bimaculoides
ATATATATATATATATATATATATATATATAGAGAGAGAGAGAGAGAGAGAGAGAGAGAGAGAGATATTAGCACCATTTTTATCAGTATTCTTGTTATATCCCCATTTCAATACTTCCATAGGTCATACCGAATTGAGGGACTACACTAGTATGAGGAATATGCCAAGATGAGGCAAAAACAAACATACTCACACAATCAGATATCATCATCTAATGACCATTTTCCATGCTGGCATGGGTTAGACAGTTTGACAGGATCAAGCTAGCTGGAGAGCTGCATCAAGCTCCAATTTTCTGTTTTGGCAATGGCTTCTACAGCATGATGCCCTTCCTAATGCCAACCACATCACAGAGTATACTTAGTGCCTTTTATGTGGTACTGACAGGAGGGTATTTCATGTGAAACCAACACTGGTACACACACATGGATGTATGTGTATGAGTGTATGTATGTATGTGTATGTATATATATATATATATATATATATATATATATATATATT
>NC_069007.1:9373115-9374679 GCF_001194135.2 Octopus bimaculoides
TCTGTACCATGGTTTCAAGTCAATTTTAGTAAGATAAAGATTATATCTTACAAGGTCAGACAACATATGTTGTCTGGTCAATTCTGCTGACGAGAGTCTGACCTTGTAAGATATAATCTTTATCTTACTAAAATTGACTTGAAACCATGGTACAGAATATAGATTGGTAAAAGTTTTTATTTTTCATTTCCTTTCGAAATTATCCCTAACTTTTGTGGTATGTAGTATTTTTGCTGCTATTTCTAGCGAGTAGATGTCCTATTATAGGGGTCTCTGCATTTCTATATATATATATATATATAGATAGATAGATAGATAGATAGATAATTAAGGGATCAGCAAAATATTTGCTTCAACGCGTCTGCTGTTAATCATCTGAATTGGTTAGTTTTTCATTGTTTTTTTTCTTCTTGTTTTTGCCTTTGTGAGTTACAAGTGATGCTATCTGTGAGATTCTCAGCTTTTTTAGCTGCTATTTTCTGAACTTCGGTATATGGTGAAGCAAATATTTTGCTGATCCCTTAATTATATTTATAAATATATGAGCTTTTGAATAAGTTCTCCACCAATAATGGTGCTTTCATACCGATGGGCTTGGTAAAAATTATTAATTATTAATTGATTTATTAATTAATAAATTGATAATCCTTTACCCTTTTAATTTGTATTAATTTATAGAGATAGATAGATAGATATAGATACATATATAATACAAATAATATATGAGTATATGCATATATACATACATGTATGTACATACCTACATCTACATGTATATACAGATGCATATCTGGGTACAGGACATCACAAAAAAAAAACGTGGACAAAATGAGAAACAGAACATAAACAGAGCACAGAAAACACACAGGCCACATAGAGAACATTTCCTTCATCAGCTACCACCATTCTAAAACTAAGTGTTTCGATATATATGAGTTTGGAGGGATATATTATCCAAGCAGATACCGTTTTAGCTCTCAGTTAAGTTCCAGTTAACGGCAAACCACAACGATAAGTATCCAATGTCTGTGTCTACAGTTAGTTATTAGTCACTCCATGAATTCTTCCGATGGGTAATTCCATCTACTCTTTGCTGGACAATAAAAATTGTCAGGAGTATATATTAATATTAATAATAATAAAGAGTATGAAGACTAATACAGCTACGATATTTATTTTTATTTCGTAGTTCTATATAGCATACTACATAAATATCAAACAATGAGGATAAGAACTCAACACAGCATTGGTGATTATATATTTGTGGATTAAGACTACCATTGGTTTCATGTTAAGGAAGACCTCAACACTTATATATATATATATATATATATATATATATATATATATGCGAGTAAAAATAAATACAAAAAAGGTGGGTTTTTTTGTATGATTGTGTATAGAGGAATATATTATTTTGCTTAAAAGAGTTCCAACACTGTCTGTTCCTCATGTTTTATTTATATTCCTGCAGAACCAATGTGGGGTATAGAATATGGAACATACAATATATAATATGATATACAATATACAATATAAAATAAAATAAAATAAAAATGGATGG
>NC_069007.1:9379785-9382946 GCF_001194135.2 Octopus bimaculoides
TCAACACATGGCTATGATGCTCCCCCACTACTTCTGCTCGTGATCAGAGATGCACATATCGTCAGCCACCAAGAGACATGGTTAAGTTCAAGCGACTGATTATTATTGTTGTTGTTGTTATGAGGCAATGAGCTGGCAGAGTAGATAGCACGCTGGCAGAGTAGATAGCACGCTGGACAAAATGCTTAACAGTATTTTGCCTGATGCTACGTTCTGAGTTCAAATTCCACTGAGGTCGACTCTGCCTTTCATCATATATATATATATATATATATATATATATATAATGTATATATATATATGTATATATATATATATGTATATATATATATATATATATATATATATATATATATATATATATATATATATGTATGTATGTATTTATGTATATGTATACATCTATGTGAATGTGTCTTTGTGTCTGTTCTTGTCCCTCACCACCGCTTGACAACCGGTGTTGGTGTGTTTACATCCGCATTACTTAGCAGTTTGGCAAAAGGTGGCCAATACAAGTAGTTCCATGCTTACAAAAGAAAAAAGAAAGAAGCACTGGAGTCGAGCTGCTTCACTGAAACCCTTCAAGGTGGTGCCCCAGCATGGCCACAATTTAATGATTGAAACAAACAGATGATAAAAGATATAAGACATATCTGCTTCTATGTGTGTGTTATTTCTTTACTACCCACAAGGGGCTACACACAGAGGGGACAAACAAGGACAGACAAACAGATTAAGTCGATTATATCGACCCCAGTGCGTAACTGGTCCATATTTAATCGACCCTGAAAGGATGAAAAGCAAAGTCGACCTCGGCGGAATTTGAACTTGGAACGTAGCGGCAGACGAAATACGGCTAAGCGTTTCATCCGGCGTGCTAACGTTTCTGCCAGCCGTGTGTGTGTTCTTGCACGTGTGTGTGTGTGTGTTCTTGCACGTGTGTGTGTGTTCTTGCACGTGTGTGTGTGTGTGTGTTCTTGCACGTGTGTGTGTGTGTTCTTGCACATGTGTGTGTGTGTTCTTGCACGTGTGTGTGTGTTCTTGCACGTGTGTGTGTGTGTTCTTGCACGTGTGTGTGTGTTCTTGCACGTGTGTGTGTGTGTGTGTGTGTGTGTGGCACCTCTCTACAGTTATGGATCTGCATCATAGTCTTACAAGTGATGTCAACCATTTCCATTCTTCTGGCGATGATTAAATACTCCCTGGTTCAGAAAACAGGTGAGATCTGATGGCAGGATAGGCATCCGGGTTTAGGATATCCGTCTCAAGTAATCCCATCTGATCCATACGTGTGTAGAAAAGTGGAAATTAAAATGATGATGATGATGATGATTTTACATAGATTGATAAATGGATTGAGGGATGGATATAATAAATGCATGTATATATATATGTGTGTGTGTGTATATATATATATAGAAATATATATATGCATATACTGGTGCAGGTGTGGCTGCGTGGTAACAAGTTTGCTTCTCAACCACATGGTTCTGGGTTCAGTCCCACAGCATGGTACCTTAAGTAGGTGTCTTCTACTATAGCCTCAGGCTATAGTAAATTTGGTGGAAAGAAACCGAAAGCCTGTTATATATACACACATATATATATCTATATAGTTTTGTTACAGTCTGTCATACCGGCCATGATGAAATACCACAAGGTATAGAAAATACGTATTCGCCTTTATATATTTATATATTTAATCCTTTATATTGAACACTCAATATTTCATATATTCAATAAGACATATTCCATATATTCAATAAGACATTCAATACTTCATTTCATTGTACCATCCATCTTTTTTTATATTATATATCATATATTCCATATTCTATATCCCACATAAATTTTACAAGAATATAAATAAAAAACATAAAAAACAGACAGAGTTGGAACTATTTTAAATAAAATAATATATTCCTCTATACACGATCATACAAAACCCTTTTTTTTTGTATTTATTTTTACTCATATATATATATATATATACATTTACATATATACATGTATGTATATATGTACATATGTCCTTGTGTCTGTCTGATGCTATAGTAGAAGACACTTGTCTAAGGTGTCATGTAGTGGGACTGAACTCAGAGCCATGTCACTGGGGAGCAAGCTTCTTAACACACAGCCACCTATATATATATGTGTGTGTGTGTGTGTGTACACACACACATACATATGTGCATATAGGCTTCTTTCAGTTTCCCTCTACAAAATCCACTGACAAGGCTCTAGTCAGTTTGAGGCTATATTAGAAGACACATGCCCAAGGTGCTATGCAGTAAGACTGAACCCACAACCACGTGATTAGGAAGCCGTCACTTACACACACAAACACATACACACACACACGCACATGCACAGAAAGTAATGCCCAATCTCATTCTCAGCAGCATTGGCTGAAGAAATCAAGGTAATAAAACAGCATGCACACACACACACACACACACACACACACACATCAGAGCCTACCAGTTACGCACATGGTTGGGAACCTGCCTGCCAGCCAGCCAGCCAGCCAGCTCTGCTTGCTTGCCTGCCTAACGGCCGACCAGCCGTCCGTCCGAGCATCAAGCATGCCAGCATGCAGGCTTCACGCACGCATATATCAAATTGCGTGTTGATCGACCAATCTGATGCGCAGCGACATCGCAAGATAGCCAGCTGTACGCATACGGTCACATTGCAGACTTCAACTTGGCAAAGAGACAAGCAAAGACAGGCGTAGCTAGGCAACTTTTACAAGGAAGCAACTATGCAGGCAACTTTGTTATTGCAGTGTAATTAAAAACATAATTAATTAGTACATGCTATAGATACAGCTAGCCTATTTATCTCTCTTTGTGTCTCTTAATCTATATATCTATCTGGACAGGTGCCTCTGTGTCTGTCTATCTATTTATCTATGCATATATTTATCTCTCTCTATCAATTTCTCTATGTTCTGTCTGTATCACTTTCTAACTATAACATCTCTCAATCTAGCTGTCAGATATCTATCTATCTATATGTGTGTGTGTGTGTGTGCACGTATATATATGTATACATATATATACACACACACATATATATATATATATATACACATATCTATATATATATATTTACGCATACATACTACATACATATATATATATATATATATATATATA
>NC_069007.1:9385691-9386482 GCF_001194135.2 Octopus bimaculoides
ATATATATATATATATATATAATAATAATAATATTAGGGACAAAATCCAAAATTACAGGTAAAAAACTCAATTAAAATCAATTTATAAAAAATTGGTTATTTTCCCTAAAACTATATATATTATATATATATATATATCAAACATAGGCAATAACTACACCCCTGTACAATAAACTTAACGTCATCATATCCATAATGGCGGAGTAGAGTCTCCTGCTAACCTGTCTACACTCTGAAGATTGGGGTCTACCTTCAAATGTTAATAGATCTTCGTTTCTTTTATAACAAAGAAAAATGTAAATCTTTTTTATATTTGGTTTGCAAAATTCTTTATGAGCATTCATGGGTTGAAACAAATTTTTCTGTGTCTAAGGAGTCATCATGTCAGTATCTATAACATACTGGTTCAATTGCACTCCTTTATTAGTCAATTGGTTAAATATCTATCCAGTTAACTAATCAATCGTTTGTTTAATTTGTTGATTAAACAGTCAGCCCTGTTTTTTGTTTTATTTATCAATGTTCTTTTGTTACCATTTGCAACTTTTTCAGTGACTTCTCTCTTAGTCTGTCATGATGTCAAATTGATATCTCCCTGTCTATCATATCAACATCAACACTGTATATCTATTCAGTCAACATCCAGTGTGTCTATCTATCCCATTGATAGACTGTGTCTATATATCCACTGTGTCTATATATCCACTATGTCTATATATCCACTGTGTCTATATATCCACTGTGTCTATATATCCACTATGTCTATATATCCACTGTGTCTATATATCCAC
>NC_069007.1:9386492-9387869 GCF_001194135.2 Octopus bimaculoides
CCACTGTGTCTATATATCCACTATGTCTATATATCCACTGTGTCTATATATCCACTGTGTCTATATATCCACTATGTCTATATATCCACTGTGTCTATATATCCACTGTGTCTATATATCTAGTCAACATCTAAGCACTCTGTCTAGTCAACAACTACATATTGTGTCCATTTATCCAACTGTCTATTGACCCAGACGGCATCTACATTCCTTATCAGTCTTATCTACACATTGTGTGTGGAGGCGCAATGGCCCAGTGGTTAGGGCAGCTGACTCACGGTCATAGGATCACGGTTTCGATCCCCAGAGTGGACGTTGTGAGCGTTTATTGAGCGAAAACGCCTAAAGCTCCACAAGGCTCCGGCAGGGGATCGTGGCGAACCCTGCTGTACTCTTTCACCACAACTTTCTCTCACTCTTACTTCCTGTTTCTGTAATTCAAAGGGTCAGCCTTGTCACACTGTGTCATGCTGAATATCCCGGAGGACTACGTTAAAGGTACACGTGTCTGTGGAGTGCTCAGCCATTTGCACGTTAATTTCACGAGCAGGCTGTTCCGTTGATCGGATCAACTGGAACCCTCGACGTCGTAACCGACGGAGTGCCAACACACATTGTGTCAATCTTCTCCTATTCACTGTATCTATCTATCTATCTATCAATCCAGCAAATACACACAGTATCTATTGATCCAGCCACCATCTACACACTGTGTCTGTCTATCCTATGAACATCTACACATAATTTCTATTGGACAATTTCTATCAATCCAGTCAACAACAACACAAGGTCTATCCACCCCGTCAACAACTACACACTGTATCAGTCAATTCTGTCAACATGTACACACTGAGTTTATCTATCCTGTCAACATCTACATACTGTGTACAACCATCCAGTCAACACGTACACACTCTCACTATGTATCCACTCAACATGTACACATTATGTCCATCCATCCTGTCAACATCTACACACAATGTCTGTCAATCCAGTCAACAATCTACACGCAGTGTTTATGTATACATTCAACCCTTTTCCACTCTATTTCCATACTCTGTCAACATTAGCCGCTATTCACGGTGAGATCCAAATATACAACAACTTTATTATCAAGAGAAGCCAAGGTCAGAATTATTAAGCTGTCTTTCTGGTTAATTACTTTAATTACTTTAACACTAATTAAGAATAAATACTGGAAATTTTCAGAGTTTTATTTCAGTGAAACAAGTACAACAAGCAAGAATTAGTTTGCAATGACTGAGGTGGCAGAGAGAAACATAGTGGTGGTGGAGGTGGGGGGGCAATGGTGGGAGTAGTAGTAATGGTGATGGTGGAGGTGCTAGTACCTGCAGTGGAGATGGTGGTGGTGGTGGT
>NC_069007.1:9389891-9390933 GCF_001194135.2 Octopus bimaculoides
ATATATATATATATATATGTATGTATATGCATACATATATATGTGCATACATGTATATCTATGTACATATATATGTATATATACATGGATAAATAAATAGCTAGCTATAGACAGATATAAAGATAGATAGATAGATAGATAGATAGATAGATAGATGGTTGGCTAGATAGATAGGTAGACAGACAGACTGACAGGCAAGCAGGTAGACAGGCAGATAGATAGGAAACGATAAATGGGGAAGGGAGGGTGGTGGCAATTGAGAATGCCAGCCTCCTGAAGAATGAATGTTGTCAAGGAAACTGGCAAGGAGCAAGACGGAATGGACGGAGATTGTGAAATGAAGCTGTTGCCAATGACAACAGTATTCAGCCACCATCTTGTTGCGATGACAATTACAACGACAATGACAATAACAACGATGACAATGAATACGACGGTGATGATGATGATGGTGGTGGTGGTGGTGGTGGTGGTTGTGGTGGTGGTGGTTGTGGTGGTGGTGGCGATAGTGATGATGACGGTGATGCTGGTGATGACAGCAGTGGCAATGGAAACACCACCACTCAACCATCACCACCACCACAGTAACAATGAAAAAATACCACTACTACCACAGCCATCACCATGGCAGTGATTCAGGTATCATCTACTACTACTACTACTACTACTACTACTACTACTTTTAATACTACTGCTGCTACTACTACTACTACTTTTAATACTACTGCTGCTACTACTACTACTACTACTACTACTACTACTATTACTACTACCACTACTACTGTTATAATTGTTCTATGCTGCTCCATTAAAGAGGCTAGGCCATAACATGCCACAGGATTTCATGCTCATTTATAAATATATATACATATGTATACACACACACACACATATATATAGATATATACATATAGACATACATATATATATATACACACACATATATATATATATAGGTGCACCAGCATGACCGCAGCCACTTGGCTGAAACACATAAATAAATAAATAAATAAATATATATATATATATATATATATATATA
>NC_069007.1:9391383-9394576 GCF_001194135.2 Octopus bimaculoides
ATATATATATATATGTTGAAGGAATCCGGGGTAGAGGTAGACCCAGGAAGACATGGGATCAGGTGGTGAAGCATGACCTTTGAACGTTGGTCCTCACAGAGGTAATGACAAAAGACCGAAACCTCTGGAGATATGCTGTGACTGTGAAGACCCGGCAAATAAAATGAGTTCATGGCTGTATCCTACACCAGTTTCGCATAACCAGCCCCAGCCCATTCAAAAGTACCTTGGATTGTAGGGTGACCTGCTGTGCTTGAGGAGACCTATTGAATCAAGTACATCAACATCAAAATGAAAATCAAATGGAAATTGTAGTTGTGATACCCGTGCAGATGGCACGTAAAAAGCATCAACCAATCGTGGCCATTACCAACTGCTTCTGGCCCCTGTGCTGGTGGCATGTAAAAAGCACCCACTACACTCACAGAGTGGCTGGCGTTAGGAAGGGCATCCAGCTGTAGAAACACTGCCAGATTAGACAGGAGCCTGGTGCAGCGTCCTGACTTCCCAGACCCTGGTCGAACCGTCCAACCCATGCTAGCAGGGAAAACAGACATTAAACAATGATGATGATGATATATATATAATATAGTAATATAGGTGTATAAAGGCTGAATGTGGGTTTTTCCTTTAATTGGAAGTTTCCAAAAAAGATTTCTAACATTGATTCTTCATACTTTGCTGGGAGTTTACAGGTGTAAATTTGTGAAGATATGAAAGTAGTACTTGTATATGTGGAGGTGCATGGCTTAGTGATTAGGGTGTCAGCACCATAATCGTAAGATTGTGGCTTCAATTCCTGGACCAGGCGACGCGTTGTGTTCTTGAGCAAAACACTTCATTTCATGTTGTTCCAGTCAACTCAGCTGGCAAAAATGAGTAACGCTGCAATGGACTGGCGTCCCGTCCAGCTGGGGAACACATACACCATTGAAACCGGGAAACTGAGCCCATGATCCTGGCTAAGCTTTAAAAGGGCACATTTATTTTTATTTATTACTTATATATAATGTATGATGAATTTATGGAATGAGGTTCCATAAATCCCATCAATTTTCTTAAGAATGGAGGAGACAAGCTGTTAAAATTCATAAGAAGCTTAATTCTTGCAGACGATCATTTCATACAGAGATATAATAATAATATAAATTCATGAATGAATAAAATGAAATTAATTAAATATCAACGCACTCTTCAGTGCTGGAAAGAAAGAAAACATAATACAAGGAACAGCAGAAAAATTGGATCTAGGAGATTCATATTGGTATCAATGTGAGAAAGAGATGGGAGCCATGTTAGATATTTAACCGTAACTAACGGCTTCAATGGTTATTTGAAGATATAAGTAAAGAGGTATCAGAAACATTCTCTCTATAGATCATCATCATCATCATCATCATCATCATTTAACGTCCACTTTCCATGCTAGCATGGGTTGGACGATTTGACTGAGGACTGGTGAAACCGGATGGCTACACCAGGCTCCAATCTGATTTGGCAGAATTTTTACAGCTGGATGCCCTTCCTAACGCCAACCACTCTGAGAGTGTAGTGGGTGCTTTTATGTGCCACCAGCACGAATTCCAGTCAGGAGGTACTGGCAACAGCTACGCTCGAAATGGTGTATTTTACGTGCCACCTGCACAGGAGCCAGTCCAGTGGCACTGGCAACGATCTCGCTCGAATGTCTTTACACATGTCACTGGCACAAGTGCCAAGAAGGCGACGTTGGTAGCGATCATGCTCAAATGGTGCTATTTATGTGCCACCGGCATGGAAGCCAGACAGCTGCTCTGGCAACGATCACGTTCGGACGGTGCTCTTAGTGCTCCACTGATACAGGTGACATCACGATTTCGCTTTCACTTGCCCCAACAGGTCTTCGCAAGCCGAGGGAAATTAGAATTATAGCTCCGTATAAGTAGCGTAAAGCAAATAAGTATTAGAAATGTCCAATGGGGAGCCAATACAGGATTTAAATTAAAATTAGAACTAACCGTTGAAATCAGTACGTAGGGTAATGTATTTAAAAAAGAAATTCTACACATAAGAATGAAGAAGAAAAAGAGGAATGAGAATAAGTTAAAAAGAGAAGATGAAGAACATAAAGGACACATATTAATGATAAAGTAGAAAAAATAAGTAAAAACAGAAAAGCAGTTGTTAATATTACAATTAAAGTAGTATGTATGTGTTGTGTTTATAAATATGAGAAAATGAATTTGAAAATGTAGTTCAATGGAGCAAAATAAATGTAAGGGAGATAAATGAGTGTAGAAAAAGAGTAAAAAAAATTAAAGCTGGGATAGGGATGTGTTGGTAACACAGAAGGTATATTTTAGTATATATAAAAAGATTATTTCACAGGTAGTAATCCAGATTAGTATTATGTGAGAAGGATACTGAATGGCAGTATGGTCGTAATGGTATTTGAGTTGTAGGTGTGCCATGTCAGTATGAATATGAAAAAAAACAAAAATAATGGTAGAAAGGTATACATAAGAGTACAAAAATTTACACATATTATAGAAGAAAGATAATCTAATAAGGAGAAGAGTGTGTGTATGTTTTGTCATACGTGTGTAGAGGCATATTTACATATGAGTATATAGATACGGGAATTTGTGTAGATATACGATTAAGGTATATGTGTAAAGAAACTGTACAAATATACCCATACAGGTGCAAAAAAAGGGAGCACACATGTATACAAGTACATGCATGCATACATACACACACACACACACACACATAAACACAGCTCCAACTATTGTTGTACAGTTACATCCATATGTACATATAAATATGCATATATATAAACATACATACATACACACACACACACACACACACACATATATATATATATACACACATATAAATATATACACACACACACACATATATACAAGTATATAAATATGTATATACTTATATATATGTTTGTGTGTGTATTTATATATATATATATATATATAACGTGAGAGAGTTAGGGGTTGGGGGTACAACCCACTAAGGGATAGTATCTATCCAGTATACTGCTGGGAGGGTACCCAATTATTGCTACACTAGTGCTATACTAGGTACAATCAATGGGAGCGGGTAAAAGTGGAGGTCTTACCCAAAATTTGTGTAACAATTAGAAAATGGAGGATAATATGCTGAACCCAACTACTTGCAGACGGTGTATCCC
>NC_069007.1:9395985-9398956 GCF_001194135.2 Octopus bimaculoides
ATATATAGATAGATAGATAGATAGATAGATAGATAGATAGATAGATAGATAGATAGACAGATAGATAGATAGATAGATATAAACATCTCACCACAAGGAGTAGAAATCAGATGTTCAGATAAGCAACCTTGTTTTCCAACCTAGCACACATCTAAAACCTCTTTTTTAGCACAAATTATAATTACGTTTTTATTTCATTTCATTATCTATCTATGTAAACACAGTTCTGTCTTCCATGCTGAATGTTTAAAGAAAAAACCTAAGATCCCTTTGCTCAATCCCACTCTTCCTCTTCTCCCTTCTCCCTCTCTTTCACACTCATTTATCATTGTTATTTATTCATCCATTTATCTAATTTTGTCACAGTTTGGCTGACCAAAAACTGTTGACTACCCAATTCTATATCATTATTATCATTAATATTTTTTCACACCAGCAGCCTGAGTTCTTGTTGTTTCGTTGTGCACCCACCCTTCCCACCCCCACCACCTGTACTAGAAGTCTTTATCCTCTGACCTCTACCAGATGTCTCTCCCATGAACACCTTCAAAGGCTTAATGTTCCCCCAGCCCTACTTAGGGTTTATCTCCTATATAATGTAGTGATTATGTTGCACATAAAATGATGGTGTAGTGTATGCAGGTTGAAGGCTATTGTATGTTTATGAGTTCTGCCAAATGCGAGCTTTCTTTTCAGGTACATGACACTGCTGTCCCCCATCCCAGGGTCTTGCAGGCCCACACCTCCCACACCCTCAGAGTTGGCACGCTTTATGTTGGCACACTGAAAGATAGGTCTGGTGAGATTGTTGAGGTGCTTGAATGGAGACATGTAAATTTGTGCTGCATGCAAGAAGTAAGGTTCCTCACAGGCAAAGAAAATAGGTATAAGATTTTCTGGGCAGGGAACACTGACAGGGTCGGGGCGTGGGTATACTTTTTGTGGAGAAATGGGTTGATAAGGTAATCGAGGTAGTCAGAGTCTGTGATAGAATACTTGAGATTAGATTAGTGATGCAACATGGATTAGCAACCATTATCTAGGCTTATGCACCTCAGCCAGGGCTACTTGATGGACAGAAAGACTGATTTTATGACACCCTCTTGCAGACTACCTCGCTGACGAATGACAGGGACCTTCTCTTTGTGGCTGGTGACTTCAATAGGCATGTTGGACAACATGCAGGGGGCTTCCAGAGGTTATGGTTTTAGTTCCTGCAATGAGGAGGGAACCAAGCTGTTGGAGTTCTGCGATGCAAATGGTCTCATGGTTTGTAATACTAACTTCAGGAAACCTGCCAGTCACCTATTCACCTACCAATCTGGTGGACACACTAGTCAAATTGACTACATCCTCACCAGGAAACAAGAAAGATGGTTACTTATAAATGCTAAAACCTTCCTGGGTGAAGAATGCACCCCACAACATAGATTAGAAGTTAGAGACTTCGAGGTCAGGACTAAATGGATGCCCAGAAATTGAGCAGCATGGAGAAAAAGGGTCTGGAAGTTTAGGGATCCTGCGAATGGACAGAGATTTAGAGACGTATTACTCGAAGCTTTTGATGAAATAGAGAAGGATATAATACCACATGATGTGAAAGACAAATGGAGGTTCCTACGGGACAACTTGTTGAGAGCTACTGACCAGATCTGTGGATGGTGCAAAGTCCCCTCACGACCCAAGGTAACATGGTGGAGGAACAATGTAGTTGACAGGGCCATTAGGGAAAAGAAACAGACCTGGAAGGACTGGAAGAACGGTGGTAGCAGGGAACTGTATCAGATTGCCAGAAGGGAAGCTAGGAGACAGGTCTACTTAGCTAGAGGGGAAGCAGATGAGAAAAATTTGCAAATGTTCTGCATCATGAGGACCAAAGACTTGAAGTGTTACATGTTGCACGACAGTGTAAGAGAGAGAATTGTGATGTCATAGGAGAGAAATGTGTCTGCATGAATGATGGCTCACTTGCATTTAATGAGGCTGCAAAGAGAGAGACTTGATCCTTTGTCTGGTGGTCAATAAGGAAACTAGGGATAGATGAGTGGTTAGTAAGAGCTGTGAAGTGGTTGGCATTAGGAAAGGCATCCAGCCATATAAACCATGCCACAACAGACAACTGGAGTATGGACAGCCCTCTCGTTGGTCATCTCCTGTGAAACCATCCAACTCATACCAGCATGGAAAGCAGATGTTAGATAATGATGCTGATGACAATGATGATCGTGATGATGATGAATGATGATGATGATGAAGATGATGATGATTTTAATTCTTGGTCTGAAGTCTGAAGACTTTCTAATAGATGACTTACTTATTTTTCTGCATAAATAATTATATAACTATTATTAGTAATGAAACATATGAAGTGGGAAGTAAATATCAAAAATTTTTCTAGTTTTCTCTTTTGATATACAAATATACATACATATATACATATACATATAGATACATATATATAACTGTATATATGCATACATATATATATAAATATATATATATTCATATACATATAGACCTATATATACGTATACATACATATATAAACATATGTTTATGCATGTATGTATACATACCTATATGTGTATGTATATATATATATATATACCGGAGTAAGCACATGCAATGTGCAACAAGGTGGAAAAAAGAGTACTCAAATACCAGAGGAAGAGTAATATGCTTTATTTAAAAGCAGCAGAAATATAACAAAAAAACCGTTACTCTGAGTTTCACGTTCCCGTTCATCGGACATATATATACATTCTATTATTCCTTTACTTGTTTCAGTCATTTGACTGAGTACCACCTTTAGTCAAACAAATTGACCCCAGGACTTAGTCTTTGTAAGCCTGGTACTTAGTCTACCAATTTCTTCTGCTGAACCGCTACGAGGATGTAAACACACCAATACCGGTTGTCAAGCAATGGTGGAGGCACAAACACAGACACACAAATCATACATATATATATA
>NC_069007.1:9400292-9401355 GCF_001194135.2 Octopus bimaculoides
TGGTAGTCAGAGGTTTTAATGTTGCTGTTGCTTAGCTGCTGGTCAAACCAGATGAAACAAACCTGAGTAAAGCACTCTATCCATGACCAACCCATCTTATTTCCAATCTGATATGTATATATATACACGTGAGTAAGTACATGTGCGTGTGCATGAATGTGTGTGTGTGTGTGTAAGTGTATGTATGTATGTGTGTGTGTGTGTGTGTGTGTATATATATATATGTATATATATGTATGTATATATACATACGCCTTTGTAGAAGTGTTTCTATGATACGAAGGTTGCTTCTAAACCACATGGTTCTGGGTTCGATCCCACTGCATGACACCTTGGGCAAGTGTCTTCTACAATAGCCTCAATCCCATCAAAGCCTTGTGAGTGGATTTGGCAGACAGAAATTGAAAGAAGCCCATAATGATATGTGTGTGTCTGAGTGTGCATCTTTGTGTCCCCTAAAACTGTTTGACAACCAATACTGGTGTGTGTACATCCCCGTAACTTAGCAGCTCAGCAAAAGACACTGATAAGATAAGTACTAGGCTTAAAAAAGAAATAAGTACTGGAGTTGATTCATTTGACTAAAATTCCTCAAGAGAATGCCCCAGCATGGCCACAGTCTGATAACTGAAAGATAAAAAGATAATGTACACAGGAGGGGCTTGCTTACCAACTACATGGTTCTGGGTTCAGTCCCACTGCATGGCACCTTGGGCAAGTGTCTTCTACTATAGCCTCGGGCCGACCAAAGTCTTGTGAGTGGATTTGGTAGACGGAAACTAAAAGAAGCCTGTCGTATATATGTATATATATATGTATATATATATATATATATGTATGTGTGTTTGTGTGTCTGTGTTTGTCCCCCTAACATCGCTTGACAACCGATGCTGGTGTGTTTACGTCCCCGTAACTTAGCAGTTCGGCAAAAAGAGACCAATAGAATAAGTACTAGGGTTACAAAGAATAAGTCCTGGGGTCGATTTTCTCGACTAAAGGCGGTGCTCCAGCATGGCCGCATTCAAATGACTGAAATAAGTAAAAGAGTAAAGAGAGTATGTAT
>NC_069007.1:9412651-9415519 GCF_001194135.2 Octopus bimaculoides
TAGATTGTAGGGTATTTCTAAGGTTTTCAGATGTTTTTTTTCAGTTTGACTGGTATTGAACCCAATGCTCTGATGACAATAGGGATAACCTTTATGTTCGACTTTCATAGCTGCCACATCTTAGCAATCTCAATCCTCAGGTCTCCATATTTATCAACTTTTTCTCTTTCTTTCATGATGATATGTCGATCTCCTAGCACTGCTACTTCGATTACTAGGCACTCTTGTTTGTCCCTCCTAAAGGTTACTATTTCTGGCCTTCGGTGCTTTAACAGTTTGTCTGGAAATCAAACTCCCAGAGGATTTTTGCCTTCCCCTTTTCGTCCATTACCTTTTCCGGTGTATGTTGGTACCAAGCACCCGTAACCTCATATCCATATTTACTTATATCGATCCTTTCAGGGTCAATAAATTAAGTACTAGTGAAACAGTGGGGTCACTGTAATCTACTAGTCCCCCAGCCCCACAAAATTTAAGCCCTTGTGCCATTAGTAGAAAGGATTATTATTATTATTATTATTATTATTGTTATCATTATTATTATTATTATTATTATTATCATTATTATTATCATTATTATTACTACTGCTGCTGCTGCTGCTGTTTTTGTTGTTTGTGTTGTCATCGTTTTAAATTGTATTTCTTTTGAAATATGAGAGAGAGAGAGAGAGAGAGAGAGAGAGAGAAACAATGCGTGAAAGAAAAAGATGAAGGAGGTAGGTGGACAGCTTGAGTAGAAGAGGGGTGGGAGGAGGAAGAGGAGGGGTATGAAAGGAGGAGATGACAAAAAGGAAGGAATTACAAAATGTAATGGAAAAATATTTTTTAAAAAAACGTATAAAAATATTTTTTAAAAAATGGGACTTAAATACAAATAAAACCTGATAAAAAGTAAATAAAAACCCCAGAACTCTTTTGAAAAAAATCTTGTTAGGGAAATTTTTCATTTTGAAAGAAAATTGAAAATGCCAACAAAACAACAACAACAACAATATTATCAACAACAATACCAACAACATTTGTAAGAACAGCAGCAATTGTAATTTCTTTTATTAGCCACAGGGGCATCGATGAGGGGGGACATCACAAGGACAGACAACAATTTGTATGGAAAGCCATAACTATGTCTGTAACAAGAACAACAACAACAATAACAGCTACATCTGTTACAACAACAACAACATAACAGCTACATTGTCTGTAACAACATCCACAACAACAACAATATCAACAATAACAACAACACTGATAACTATAATGATATCAATAATAAAGACGGTGACGTTATCTACAACGATGGCATCTGTAACGACAACCAACAACAGAAATCATAACGACATCTGTAACAACGGCAGCATCCATAATGACATCAACAACATCTATAACAACAACAACAACAACAACAACAACAGAAACGGCAATGATGACATCTACAACGACATGTTTAACAACAACGACATCAACAGCAATTTCAATAACGACATCTATAACATCAACATCCACAATAATGACATCTGTTACAACAACAACAATTTCTGCAAATAAAATACAAATTATAAACTTAAATGGAAACATAATACATTTTGGTTATTTTTGTTTATTTTTTGATTATTTTTGTTTATTTTTTGATTATTTTTGTTTACTCTTTGATTATTTTTGCTTATTTTTTTATTATTTTAAAAATTATTTTTGTTTATTTTTTTTAATTATTTTTGTTTATTTTTTTGATTATTTTTGTTTCTTTTTTGTTTAATGTATGTAACTTTGTTTTTTTATATTAAATTTTTATCTTTCCTTTTTAGTTTTCTGTACAGTTTTTTATGACTATTTATTTATTTATTTATTTATTTTTTGTGCCAAAAGCGCTTCAGGATAGTGTTTATCTGGTTACTCAAGGGATGTTCTTTGGAAGACACACAGACAGACAGACGGATGGGCAGTCAGATGGCCATACAGCGAGGACCCAGATACAGAACCAAAGAAAGCCAAGAAAGAACGCCTACGTACACTTTCACACGCAGTCATATATACAACATTGCACACACACAAACACACACACATTTGTACACACATATATGTGTTTGTAGGGGGGGATGTGTATATATACATATATATACATATATGTATGTGTATATCTAGTTAATTTAAAAAATGGAGAATAAGACCCCAAAAATAAAACACAACATAAGGACATAGCACATGCAAAGTATTAATAAAATGCAGAGAGAAGGAAAAGAGTGGGTGTTATATATATATATATATATGTATGTATATATAGATAGGTAGATAGATAGATAGATAGATAGATAGATAGGTTAGAAAGATATTGGGTTGTCTAGAAAGTTTGTGCCGATTTATAGTAGCTTACCTTTCGACTTATTTGCCATGAAACCACCCTCAATTCTGGGAAGAGGGTATTTTCAAGTTAAAGGAAAGATGGAGACGCATTGTGCAACAAAATGGTTCGTATTTGGTTCATTAAAAATGTAATGGCAAGTTTTCCTCGCATTCGGTACTAAATGTGTTCATTTGGGAAGTCCAGTGTGTGGCATTATTCTGTAGTAATGCCCCTATATAAATATAAACAAATAATTATATTCTTGGGAATAGAAATTTCCCTTATGAATTTTTTTACACACTGGCTTCCTGATAAAATTCTTGTAAAAGATTTTTATCCTTTTTTGAATTTATTAATCAAATATATACACGGAATATATTCAATGCTGAATTTTTATTTCTGTCTCCACACGTGTACCAAAAACAACCCAGAAGTATTCCCGCTTCTTTGATGAAGACATATACGGATAAACTTCATTCCCTTTGCTTTGTTGGCTATGTAGAGTGTTCGTTTTTGGTGAGGTGAGAATT
>NC_069007.1:9416072-9417708 GCF_001194135.2 Octopus bimaculoides
ATATATATATATATATATATATATAAAGAAAACCACTCCAGCATTTTATTAACATTACAATTCGCAATATGTAAATGTCTGGTAAAGGCAGATAAATTTAATGAAACAAAAATTAACTACAAAAATAATTGGGTTATCTAATTAAAAATTAAGAAATTAAAAATTAATAACTACAAATAGATATATTATCCACTAAAGAGTAATAAATGTTCTAATTCAAAGTTAATAATATAGTAATATCAAACGAAAATAAAAAGAAAAAGCAATTCTTTTGTTTATAAAACAGCCACCTACAAATAAAACAGTAGAATGGAGAAAGAGAAAGAGTAGTATCAGTGAAGGGGAGAGGAGAGAATATAGTGATAGAGCGGAAGAGAGTCTGTGAGAGTTTGAACCATGACAGAAAGAGTGAGAGAAAGTAAGAGAGGAAAAGAAAATGGAGATTGTGAAGATAATAATTCTTTATTATTAACAGCAAATTAATCATCATTCCTTACTGCTGTTTCAATACTCGGTAAATATTAAGTAAATATTAAATTTATATGACCTAAGCATATTTTCACAAGGCAAAAAAATATACCTTTGAATGTTTTATATGTTATGTATGTTCTATATATATATATACATGTATATATACATATATGTATATATAGAGAGAGATACATGTGTATATCATCATCATCATTGTCGTTTAACGTTCGCTTTCCATGCTAGCATGGGTTGGACGATTTTGACTGAGGACTGGTGAAACCGGATGGCTACACCAGGCTCCAATCTGATTTGGCAGAGTTTCTACAGCTGGAAGCCCTTCCTAACGCCAACCACTCAGAGAGTGTAGTGGGTACTTTTACGTGTCACCCGCATGAAGGCCAGTCAGGCGGCACTGGCAACGGCCACGCTCAAAACGGTGCATTTCATGTGCCACCCGCACAAGAGCCAGTCCAGGGGCACTGGCAACGATCTCGCTCGAAAATCCCACGAAGGCCAGCCATGAACTGACTCCTGTGCAGGTGGCACGTAAAAAAACAGCATTTGAGCGTGGCCGTTGCCAGTATCGTCGGACTGGCGCTCGTGCCGGTGGCACATATAAAGCACCCACTACACTCTCGGAGTGGTTGGCGTTAGGATGGGCATCCAGCTGTAGAAACTCTGCCAAATCAGATTGGAGTCTGGTGTAGCCATCCGGTTAGCCAGTCCCCAGTCAAATCGTCCAACCCATGCTAGCATGGAAAGCAGACGTTAAATGATGATGATGATATACATGTCTATACATATCTATACTATATATATAAAACAGAGATGTGTGTGTAATCGCTTATCACGTGAAAACGGCTTCACTATTTACTTCCATACTTGTGATGCAGGTATAATTTGACCTCAGATAAATCTTAGGCTCTTCATTTGATTTTTTTATTAAGATAAATAATATTGCTTTATATTTAAGATTCACTTCTTTAAAAATGTTCCTCGGTGTCAACTTCCGGTAGCCATAGTTTTTTCTTCACTTTAACTTCAATCGTTACTGTTCTCAATAAAAGTTTACGTTTTCAATCGCTAACAAGTTCACATTTACTGATGTCAGTAACTTCATCATTTACTAACAGAAGTACGGTTTTGTGTTTTCCTGTTGCTGAGG
>NC_069007.1:9418885-9420045 GCF_001194135.2 Octopus bimaculoides
GATTTGGAAGACGGAAACTGAAAGAAGCCCGTCGTATATATGTATATATATGTGTATGTGTGTGTTTGTCCCCCCAACATCGCTTGACAACCGATGCTGGTGTGTTTACATCCCTGTAACTTAGCGGTTCGGCAAAAGAGACCGATAGAATAAGTACTAGGCTTCCAAAGAATTTGTCCTGGGTTTATTTGCTCGACTAAAGGTGGTGCTCCAGCATGGCCGCAGTCAAATGACTGAAACAAGTAAAAGAGTAAGTACCAATAAGCAACAATTTCATTCCCGGGCAACGCCGGGTGGCTCTGCTAGTGTTATATATATTTATATATACACAATATATATATATTTATATATACACACATATGTATATAAGTATATGTATATATATATATGCATATATATACAAATTTATATATATATATATATGTATGTATGCATATGTATATATTTATGCATATAAATATATATGTATGTGTGTGTGTCTGTGTTTATACGCCCACCATCGCTTGACAACAGATGTTGCTGTGTTTGCATCCCGTTCGGCAAAGCTAATCAATAGAATAAGTACTAGGCTTGCAAAGAATAAATCCTGGGGTCAATTTCCTCAACTAAGGGCGGTGCTCCAGCATTGCCAGTCACATGACCGAAACAAGAAAAGCAATAAAAAACTATGCCACTTTAATCCTGAGCAATGCCGGTATTCTCTGGTAGTATATATCTATGTATATACATACACACATATATACACATACATATACACACACATATACACATATATAAACACATATACCAACACTCAAGATGGTTGCTCATTTCCAAGAATTTAATTCTATAGAATTCTTCCGCTGTATGTGTTCCAAGACAGCTCTGTATGCGCCTGTTGTTCTTCTACAAGAACTCTGAGAACAAGGAATCACGAATGAAGCACACCTGTGTCTAAGACATTGCATTGTTGGTTGGTCTCACTGCTGTCAATGCATTACTACCTCTGACAACCAAATCTTTACAGTAAAACACACACACATACACACACACATACACACACACACACATATATATATATATATATGTATATATATATATATATATATACACACATGTATATAGAGATACATATATAAATGCATATATATATGTATATATATATATATATATATACACAC
>NC_069007.1:9420055-9424038 GCF_001194135.2 Octopus bimaculoides
TATATATATATATATATATACACACATGTATATAGAGATACATATATGAATGCATATATATATATATATATATATATATATATATGTATATAGAGAAACATATATACATATGTATACATATATATATGCTTATAAATGTATACATAAACATATATTTAATCGACATATATGTTTAAATACACGTGTGTGTGTGTATAAATGTATATATACAAATACATACATATACATACACACATATATATATATGCATATGCATAAACACATATTTATATATATATACATATATATATATATGTGTATATATGTATATATCAGGTCATCCCATAAGTTCTGTCCGAATTTTGAATAAAGAAAACAAGTGATCAAATGTTATATTTAATTGAAATTTAATCATCAATGTGTTTTCCCTGATTATCTATGACTTCCTTCCATCTATTTACAAGCTTTTTAATCCCATCAATGTAAAACGCTTTTGGTTTCAAAGTGAAAAACTCTGAAATGTCAGTTTCGATCTCATCCTGGCTTGCGAAAGTTATGTCCCCCAAATGATTCTGTAAACTACGAAACAAATGGTAGTCTGAACAAGCAAGGCATCTGATGTGGCTTTTTAAACCAGACAATGTATTGAAAACACACCGACATAGATTGCATATCCTATTTGGACCACCAAGAGGTGCATTTAAGTTCTGATCTTTGTGGATCGTAAAATGTCTTTTGAGGCCTCTGTTAGATTTGCAGACCTTCTGGCATACATTGCATTGAAAGGTGTGCACAGACATATAGGCAGAATATATATATATATATATTAGCACACACACACACAAACACACACACACACGTGTATATATATATATGTGTGTGTATATATATATATGTGTGTGTGTATATATATATATATATATATATATATGAAGAATAATAATAAATGGAGCAAAACGCATATAAACAAAAGTTCCTTTAATTCTTACATATGTTTCAAAATATATGTACACCCTACTCCAAAGAAGTAAGAGGTGCTGAAATTTCACATAAATTCATCGTCAGGGAACCAACATACAGAAGCAAGACAAATGCGAAATGCTCCATTTATTATTATTCTTCATATCTACTAAAAATGCATCACTTTAACTTAGTATTTCTACCTATAAAACGGGTGTGACATCCTGTTTTTTTTGTGTGATTTTTGCTACCCATGGTAACTATTAACATATTTACATTGTCAAAGTTTTTTTAAACCGAGATAATATTAATATACACATAAATATATATATATATATATATATATGAATACATGTATATGCATATAGATAGATAGAGGAAAACATGTAGATAATTAGATAGGTAGACAGATAGATAGGAAAAGAGACAGACAGACAGATATGGATATGTGTGGAACTGCAACACTTTTGATAGAATGTATGAGTAAAAACAAACAATGTGGACATGTCAGCTAAAAGAGTCAGCAATTGACTACAGGCTTCTTTCTTTTCCCATCTAAAAAATCCACTCATAAAGGATTGATCAGCCAGAGGGCTACAATAAAAGACATTTGCTGAGGGTGCCATGCATTGCCACTGCAGCCAAAACCATATGGTTTGGAAGCATACTTCCAAACTTTTTACCATGAATTCACCCCTCTGTGCTTATATCATTTTATATTTGCCAAGACAACAGAGTTTTCAGTTCATTTTCAAAATGGTTCTTCGGCAGTGTATCTAAGAATCAAAGACAGGAATTAGATTCGAAAGCTTCTTATGGGTAAGTATTTTACCGATGACATTTCTCATGTATATTGACATTCACTGCGTTTCCATGCATCTCTTGGCATTTACTACGAACGACTGTGTTTCAACAGAAAACAGATTAGGAGATAGATCTGTGCATGTTTGTGTCTGTGTGTATGTGTGTGTGTGTGTGTGTGTGTGTGAGCATGCGTGTGTGTGTGTGTGTGTGCATGCGTGTGCGTGCATGCGTGTGTGTGTGTGTGTGTGTAGGGATCTCAACAGATATGTAAGTATGTAGGTGTGTGTAGAATGCATGTATGTGTAAATGTGTGTAGACATGTAAAATTACACCTATTAATAGAGATCCATATAGGTATGTGTGTATATATGTGTTTGTGTGTATACATATATATGTGTATATTGACAGGCATAGGTGTGGGTGTGTGATAAGAAGCTCACTTCCCAAGCCCATGGTTCCAGGTTCAGTCCCACTTGTGCAAGTGTCTTCTACTAAGGCCCCAAGCATGTGTGTGTCTGTGTGTGCATGCCTTTATGTGTGTGTTCGCTACCATCACTTCACCACTAGTGTCCAGTGTTGGTTTGCTTGCATCCCTGTAACTTAGTATTTCAACAAAAAGAAATCAATAGAATAAGTACAAGGCTTAAAAAATTAAGCACTGCTCCAGCATGGTTGCAGTCTAATGACTAAAACAAACGAGCAATAAAAGATAAAGTATGTATATATATATAAAAAAAAAAAAAATATATATATATATATATATATATATATATATATATATATATATAAGGATAAGATCAATATATAAAAATACTGATCCTATCAGGTGGCCAGCATGGGAATAAAAACCTCAAAGGTAATAATTATTATTAAAATTATAATTGAGGGTATCTAAGAGATACCACCATGCTAGATATAGCAGCCAAACCTTGACTCTAAAACCACATTAAATGTTCATACAGCATCAGGAGAGAAGACAAAGAGACAAACTAAACTAGCAAATGTGGTTTTAGAGAAAGTTTTGACTGCTATTTCAAGCATGGTGGTATCTCTTAGATACCCTAAATTATAATTTATATATATATATGTGTGTGTGTGTGTGTGTGAGAGAGAGAGTGTGTGTGTGTGTGTGTGTACATACAGGTGTGTATACATGAATGCATATATATATAGAATCAGAGGCATAAATAGGTATTTACTGATGTGTGTGTGTGTGTGCGTATTCATCTGTTCCTTACTATTTCTATATTTAAATCACAAATTATATACGTCTATATATATATAAATATATATACATGTATATATATATTTGCATGTGTATATATGTATGAATATACATATATATCATAGGTATATGTATACATAAATATATATATATATATACACACACACATACAAGCATACATACTTATGCCCACACACATAAATACATACACACACACACACATGCATTCACTCAATCCTGCACACATACATACACACACACATGCACACACTTACACACATTCATACATACACACATAGCAACATACATACACACACCTACACATACAAAGACACACACATATGTTAACATTCACAATAGACTTGCTGATTCATCTAAATTTTTCACCTTAAAAACCATTATACTATTATTCTTATGTTCTTATATTCTTACATTCTGAATAATGTAGTCAGATGATGGAATTATTATCCAAACTCTTGCTTTGGCCTCTTGACATCATCTCCCAGTGTTTTATATCCATGGCAACGAAATTAGTGCTGTTGCTGTTGTTATTTTTGGTGGTGGTGGTGGTGGTGGTGGTAGTGGTGGGTGTCCAGCCCGATGTCAGTCATGATTGAGCACACCTCTTGGCAAATCAAAAGGATTTGGAATCATGACTGCCCACCACCATCTGTGTGTGTGTAGGTGTATACATATCTTTATGTATACACCTAGGAGCGGCTGTGTGGTAAGTAGCTTGCTTACCAACCACATGGTTCCGGGTTCAGTCCCACTGCGTGGCACCTTGGGCAAGTGTCTTCTACTATAGCCTCAGGCCGACCAAAGCCTTGAGTAGATTTGGTAGACGGAAACTGAAAGAAGCCTGTCGTATATATGTATATGTATATACATGTATATATAGGTGCAGGAGTGGCTGTATATACATACATATATATATATATATATATACATGTATATATACATACATAAGCATACAAATACATACTCATATATGCACAGATGTATGCATATATAT
>NC_069007.1:9424222-9426013 GCF_001194135.2 Octopus bimaculoides
ATATATATATATATATATATATATATATATACACACATATATGTATACATATACACACATGTATACAAACAGACTCTAAATTGACTGGAAGACTTAGCTTTCTTATAAGAAAAACTGAAAAAATATACAATAATTGCATGGTTTGGCAGTGAGGCCAGAACAGATTGTATGGGATATGTGAACAGTTATGTAAAATAATCCGCCTTTAGATCACTTCAAATTTGTTTGAGAGAATTGCCTCCCTTGGTATCTGGTCCTGAAGAGAGCACAAAAATCTTGAAATGCTAACAATGTGCCATACTGTTTCACCCTTCTCACCACACATTCTACATTTGTCACTGCCAGTAGTGTTGTCTATTCTGCACTTCATATAGTTGGTCCTTAACACGTTGTTGTTGTTGTTGGTCTTCTTCTTCTTCTTCTTCTTCTTCTTCTTATTATTATTAAGGCTGGAAGAATTGTTAGCATGCCAGACAGAATTCTTTTTTTCTAGCTTTATGTTCTGAGTGTAAATTTTGCCAAGGTTGACTTTGGCCTTCGTCCTTTCATGGTCAATAAAATAAGTACCAATTGAGCACTGGGATCATTGAACCAGCTACCCTCATCCCCACAAATTTTGATCTTGTGTCTATAGTAAAAGTTTAATTATTATTATTATCATTATTATTAGTAGTAGTAGTAGTCGTAGTAGTAGTAGTAGTAGTAGTAGTAGTAGTACATGGGAGAAATGAAATAAATTAAAAAGTGAGGTGGAGGTTTGTTGAAGTGAGAGTCATTAGAGAGGTGGAGCAAATTTACTTCTTAGTTTACAGCTCTTTATATTCTAAGTTCAAATTCAACTAGGCCTCAACCTTGCCTTTTCATCCTTCTGGGATTGATAATAGATAAAAAAAATATTAAAAAAACTCTTATCATACCAATGAAATAACAAAAGATCAATATCACTGCCTATATCTCTCCCACTTTCATACACATTGCTGCCCACAATTCTTTCACCACAATATTTGCAGTCTTATACCCTCCTGTGTTACAAATCATTCTGTTTAATTGATTCATTTTTTACTGACATATTCATCTTTGACCATAATTAATGAATAAATTGCTTTCATTAATCACTTTTATATATAGCAACTTCGTTTTGCACATTTTGTTTTCTGTTGTATATATAGTTATATATATTTGTCTATAAATTTAATATTCATTTGTATATTTATTGCTCTATTTATTTATTTATTCATTCCAATAGTGCAAGACTCCTTTCCCATATTAAGTACAGTTCCAGTGTTGTTTTTGTTTGTTCATATTGTTGTTGTTATTGTTATTGTTGCTGTTGGAGCTATTATTACTATTATTGTTATTTTAGTAGATGATGATGATGATGATGATGGTGAGGATTCAGAAACAGTTGTGAGGAAATGATTACCTCCCTTGTATTAAAGACCATCCAGATGGCACCACAAGTATATAGTTTCATGTTTCATCTTTCACTTGTTTCAGTCATGAGAGTGTGGCCATGCTGGAGCATGGCCTTGAAGAGTTTTACTCAAACAAATCAAACCCAAATCAAATGTTTTTCTTTTCAAAGTTTAGTGTCAGACTCTTTGGCCACAGCACTAACTTATGGGGACATAACCAAACCATGATGGGAAACACACACAAACAAACGCACACACAAACATACACACAGATACACATTCAGCACTGAATTTCCCTGGAGGACATTCTTTTCTTTCGTGGTTTAACCATTGATGGTCGATTTCTAGCATAAAGGATGTCCACTTAGTGGTCATC
>NC_069007.1:9426113-9426676 GCF_001194135.2 Octopus bimaculoides
AATTATAAAAATAATTTTTAAAAATATACAGTACAGTACTGTTTCTACTTTGTCGATTTTCATCGATTGTGCAGGGGTTTTGGAACATAACACCCGCAATAGTCAAGGGATTATTGTATTTAGGAGTAGGAGTAGCTGTGGAGGAAGAAGCTTGCTACCCAACCACATGGTTCCTGGTTCAGTTCCAATGCATGGCACCTTGGGTAAGTGTCTTCTACTATAGCCTTCAGATAACCAAAGAGTTGTGAGTGGATTTGGTAGACAGAAATTGAAAGAAGCCCATCATGTGTGTATGTGTGTGTATGTGTCTGTGTGTGTGTGTGTATGTATTTGTGTTTCTGTGTTCGTCCTCCACCATCACTTGACAACCAATGTTGGCATGTTTACATCCCTGTAACTTAGCAGTTCGGCAAAAGAGACCAACAGAATAAGTACTAGGCTTACAATGAATAAGTCCTGGAGTTGATTTGTTTTGACTATAGATGGCGCTCCAGCATGGCCAAAACCAAATGACTGGAATGAGTAAAAGAATACATATACATATATATATATATATATATATA
>NC_069007.1:9429887-9430590 GCF_001194135.2 Octopus bimaculoides
TTAATGATGGTGGCAGTGATGGAGGTTGTCATGGTAATGGTAATGGTGGTGGTGGTCAGCATGGTACCAGTGGTAGTGGAGGTAGTAATGGTGATGGTGGTAGTGGTGGTGGTGATGGTGGTGGTGGTGGTGGTAGTGGTGGTGGTGATTGTGAAGGTGCAGGTGGTGTTGGTCTTCATGGTATTGGTGGTGGGTGTGGTGGCAGTTATTGTTGTAGTAGTGGTGGTGGTGGTGGGGTCAGTAGTGGTGTTGGTGCTGGTCATCATGGTATTGGAGGTGGTGACAGCTTTGGTATTGGTGGTTGTAGTAGTTGTGGTGGTCATCATGGAAGTGGTGGTAGTAGTGGCAGTGGTGGTGGTGCAGGTTGTGGTCACCATCAAAGTGGTAGAGGTCTGGTGTTGTATATATCTGGAAGTGGGTGGTAGTGGTGGTGGTGGTGGTGGTAGTGGTGTTTGCATGGGTGATGTGATGTAGTAGACATAGTAGTGTTGTGGTGGTATGCATGTGGTAGTGCTATGGTGTGTGTGTGTGTGTGTGTGTGTGTGTGTGTTAGTGATGTAGTGTAGTGACGTGTTTATGTGAAACTGTGTATGGGTAGAACTCTGTGTGTGTGTGTGTGTGACAGAGTGAAATGGAAAGATAGATTCATGGAGAGAGAGAGAGAGAGAGAGAGAGAGAGAGAGAGAGAGAGAGAGAGAGAGAG
>NC_069007.1:9430619-9436045 GCF_001194135.2 Octopus bimaculoides
CTGAAGGGGGTGTTAAAGGGGGGTGCTGGTGGTGGGGACATATTTGTAAATGTCACAATGGGTAATGAGACAACAGAATACTTGGTGAATAATAATAATAATAATAATAATAATAATAATAATAATAATAATAATAATAATAATAATAATAATAATAAAAATTATAATAATAATAATAATAATTATAATAATAATAATCCTTCCTACTATAGGCACAAGGCTTGAAATTTTGGGGAAGTGGGTGGTCAATTAGATTGACTCCAGTGATCAACTGGTACTTATTTTATTAACTCCAAAAGTATGAATGGAAAAATTGACCACAGTGGATTTGAACCTTATTAACAACAGCAACAACAATGATGATGATGGTTTCATTTGCCACAAGAGCGAAGGATGAGGAGGAGACAATATATAAAGATAGACATTTAGTGGGTGGGGGTTACATAAAATGAAGTGATAAAAAAAAAAATGAAAGAAACTATACACTGTATGCACCGAAAAATAAGGGATATATGCATAGCATACAAAGGTAAAAAAAAAAGAGTGGTGGGGAGGACGATAGAGATGTGATCCTCCTGATACAGGAATGCCTCTAGGGATAATCGAGAAACCCTACTGTCAGAGATTTCCCTGAAACCCTAGGAACATGTGCCCTCTCTAATTCCTTCTCTCCGACTCACAGGTCTACACTTAGAGAGGTACCATCCACTCTTGCCATTTTCTCAACTTTTACCTTTCAACAAACTCACTCGAGGACAGCACTTCCCTCTCCACTCTCAATTTCCTTTTCAAGTGAAACTTGAAAAAGTCAATGAGAGCTCTACCAAAGAGAAATGTATCTGTCCTCATGCCTTTCAGCCTTGTCTACCAAACAACCTCCTTTGCCACAGCCACCAGGCAAAGGAAAAACTGCCTTACCTGCCCTATTGAAGGAGGGCAGCAGTGCAATCATCACTACAGACTCGGTCGACAGACAGATCCATCCCACGCATGACAGCAGCTGTTCAACATAACCCCACAAGTCAGCAATGCCCAGACACTGAACAAGGGCATACAGAATGGTTTTGTCACTCTGCGCACACCTCAGACAAGTCCATTTGACAGCACATCCATACCTGTAGAGTTTAACTCGAACTGGTAGCACCCGCCAGTAGCACTGCCAGGCCAAGGGCATCTGGAAATTATCCATAATAGTTCCTCACTGGAAAGTCTTCCGGAACAGACTAGCCTAGCCAGTTCACTCTCATCAAAACCCAGTCTCTCCAAGAATGTCGTCACACTTCCCCACCACTAATCTTCTGTAAATTTCTAAAGCAGAACATCCACCGATCCCATTGCCCAACTGGTAGACTGCTGTGAGTGCCTGATGATAATAATAATAATGATAATACAACTACATTCTCAAGAAGTCTCTCTCTGTTCTTTGGTTGAGACCCAATCGAAAGATGAAATAAAATGCAAATCAATCAGAAGATAATAATAATAATAATCCTTTCTACTAAAGGCACAAGGCCTGAAATTTTGGTGGAGAGGGCCAGTCAATTACATCGACCGCAGTGTTTCACTGGTACTTAATTTATCAACCCTGAAAGGATGACAGGCAAAGTCAACCTCGACAGAATTGGAACTCAGAATGTAGCAACGGGCAAAATACTACTAAACATTTTATCCAGTGTACTAATGATTCTGCCAGCTTGCCATCATCATCATCATCATCATCATCATCATCATCGTTTAACGTCCGCTTTCCATTTGATGATAATAATAAATTCTTCAACCTATAACCTGTTTACCACTAATGTGGAAGCTTATGGCTGGTGTCTTGGTGGAAGAGTTATACAATCATCTGGAAAGTAACAATCTACTTCCAGAAGAACGGAAAGGGTGCAGGAAACATGGTAAGGCAAGAAAAAATCACTTATTAGTTGATAAAATGATAATTAGAAATTGTAGATGCAGATTGACAGGACTAAATGTAGCATGGCTAGATTACTCTTCTACTTGTTTCAGACATTTGACTGCAGCCATGCTGGAGCACCGCCTTTAGTCGAGCAAATCGACCCCAGGACTTATTCTTTGAAAGCCTAGTACTTATTCTATCGGTCTCTTTTGCTGAACCACTAAGTTATGGGGACGTAGACACACCAGCATTGGTTGTCAAGCGATGTTGGTGGGGGACAAACACAGACACACAAACACAAACACACACACACACATATATATATATATATATATACATCTATATATGACGGGCTTCTTTCAGTTTCCAATTCACTCACAAGGCTTTGGTCGGCCCGAGGCTATAGTAGAAGACACTTGCCCAAGGTGCCACGCAGTGGGACTGAACCCGGAACCATGTGGTTGGTAAGCAAGCTACTTACCACACAGCCACTCCTGCACCTATACAGCAAAACATTTGACATGGTGCCACACAGTTGGATAAGTAAAACAATGAGTGTGTTTGGAATAGCAAAAAAAAACATGGAGAAAATGTTTAATGAAAGTATGAAACATTAGAATACTGAATTGATCGGAGGAAAATGAAAACTCAGGAAAATGAACATCAGACAGAATATTCCAAGGTGATGGCTTATCTCCATTACTATTCATATTAGCCATGACACTGCTCACTACGATACTGTGTTGTTGGCACTCCGTCGCTTACGACGTCGAAGGTTCCAGTTGATCTGATCAATGGAACAGCCTGCTCGTGAAATTAACGTGCAAGTGGCTGAGCACTCCACAGACACGTGTACCCTTAACGTAGTTCTCAGGGATATTCAGCGTGACACAGTGTGACAAGGCTGACCCTTTGAATTACAGGCACAACAGAAACAGGAAGAAAGAGTGAGAGAAAGTTGAGGTGGAAGAGTACAGCAGGGTTCACCACCATCCCCTGCTGGAGCCTAATGGAGCTTTAGGTGTTTTCGCTCAATAAACACTCACAACGCCCAGTCTGGGATTCGAAATTGCGATCCTATGACCATGAGTCCGCTGCCCTAACGACTGGGCCATTGCGCCTCCACTACAATACTACGTGAAGTTAAAATTGCTTACAATTTTGGAAAAGGAAATGGTCAGATAAATCATCTCCTTTTTCATGGATGATATAAAGACTTATGTGAAAAATGAGAAACAGCATGAAAGTCTTGTACATACTATCCAAATTTTCTCAAATGATGTAGGTATGGAATTTGGGATAGAAAAGAGCACTATATTGAAAATGAAGCAGAGAAGATTTGAAAGAAACCAGGGAATTGAAATGCCAAATGGGCAAATAATGAGAGCAGCTGAGAAAGGGCAGTGGTATAAATACTTGGGAATATTGGAAGCAGACAAGATAAAAAATGAAGAAATGAAACAAATTACCTGTACAGATACACAAGGAGAGTAAGAAAATTATTGTGGTCAAAACTGAATTCCAAAAACCTTATTGAAGCAATAAATTCAAGAGCAGTAGGCAAGAAATAGGGTACATATTGACACATGAAGACACAAGAAGTCAGAAAGGGGCAAGAATGAGATATAAATTAAAGATAAAGGGACAAGTCGACAAGCAGAAGTCAGAAATGAACAGAAAATAGATTTAGACCAAAGACAAGAGGACAGATTTACAGAAAGGGACAAAAGTTAGCTAGAGAAGGCAAAGGGATAAATCATTAGATGAAGGCATAAGGAGACAAAAGGGGTTGAGAGATGTAAATAGAAGACCATGGAGACAGGGTGACAGAGACTAAAACCAGTTGTAGACTGAACAGAAGGGGACAGAAAGTAGACACAGAAGGGGACAGAAAGTAGACACAGAAGGGGACAGAAAGTAGACACAGAAGACAAAAGGACAGGCAGAGACTTCAGAAGTGAGAAAGGGTTAAGGGTTAGATATAAAGAGAAGACAAAAGGGAGAGATTGACAGAAAGGGTCACACACGAAAGATAGACTGAAAATAGGGGGAGAGTCTGAGAGTTGAAGACATTGTAAAAAGTCGGAAAGGGACAGAATTCATATAAAGGCAAAAAAAAATAAGGGGACTGACTAAGAAATGAAGGAGACAAACACTAAGAAAATGAAGACAAAGACAAACAATAGCAGAGAGAGAGAAAGAGAGACGAGAGGGAGAGGAGAAAGGAGAAAGAGGAGAGAGAGAGATAAGGGAGAGAGAGGGGTAAGAGAGAGACAGAGAGAGAGAGAAAAGCAAATGTTGTGTTCCAAAGCATCTTCCTAAATATCATGGTAATTAAAGAGTCTTATCGTTTGGCAGAACCATTAGAAGAGAAAGGATTTTCGTATGTTTATCTACTGTCTAGTAGGTTCAGAGAATCTCTGCTGTTAAATACTAAATGCCACCATCATTGTCACTACTACTACTACTACTAATAATAATAATAATAATAGCAATAATAATAATAATAATAATAATAATAATAATAATAATGATAATAATAATGATAATAATAATAATAATAATAATAATAATAATAATAATAATAATGATAATAATAATATTACTGCAGCAGTAGCAGAAGGATTAGCAATAATGGTAGCAACAAAAACAATTACAAGGACAATGTTGATGGCAAGAGGGGGGGGGGAGAAGAAGAAGAAGAAGAAGAAGAAAAGAAGAATGAGGAGGAGGTAGAAGAAGTTCAATGACGACATTGACAAGAAACTGCTACTAATGTGGTACCAAGTTCAGGGGTGACGGTGTTGGCGGTGGTGGTAGTGGTGGGCAACAACAAAACAACATCCTAAGCAACAACAACAACAACAAGATTTGTTTCTAGAGCTGAAACAAATATTCATCTTATTTTCAAGATTTGTCACAAATATTCCCGCAAATCCCCTGGATCTGCAAAACAAAGGACAATATGATGGAAACAGTTAAGCCCTTAAAAGGCTTAACAGAGGTCAAGATCGCTCAACGTGGACCCCTTCACCTTTCTTCACACACCTGCACACAAATAAAAGAGATGCCTACAACATCATCAACACATACATCTCACTCATTCGCTCTCTCTCATTTTCTCACTCATCTTCCCTTTTGGCTTCTGTGTGTATATAATGTGTATACACACACACACATATCCATACATATATATATACACACACACACAAATATCCACATATATATACATACATATATATATATACACACACGCACACACACACACATATACATATATATATACATATATATACACACATATATATATGATGTGTGTGTGTGAGTGCATATATACACACAGAAGCCAAAAGGGAAGGAGAATGACAGGGAGAAAGTGAAAGAGAGAGAGAAAGAGGGAATGAGATGTATGTGTTAATGATATTGTAGGTATCTCTTATTTGTGTGTAGGTGTGTATATATATGTGTATGTATGTATGTATGTATATATATATATATATATATATATATATATATATATATATAT
>NC_069007.1:9436149-9437167 GCF_001194135.2 Octopus bimaculoides
TATATAGGTGGAGGAGTGGCTGTGTGGTAAGTAGCTTGCTTACCAACCACGTGGTTCTGGGTTCAGTCCCACTGCATGGCACCTTGGGCAAGTGTCTTCTACTATAGCCTCGGGCCGACCAAAGCCTTGTGAGTGGATTTGGAAGACGGAAACTGAAAGAAGCCCGTCATATGTATATACATATATATATATATATATTTGTATGTTTGTGTGTCTGTGTTTGTCCCCACAACATCACTTGACAACCGATGTTTGTGTGTTTACATCCCCCGTAACTTAGCAGTTCGGCAAAAGAGACTGATAGAATAAGTACTAGGCTTACAAAGAATAAGTCCTGGGGGTCGATATATGATATATGAAGACAGTGATGATGATGATGATGAAGATGCCAATGACAATATATATCTCAAAACAGGAGATTGGAAAAAATTTGTCTTATTATTTATTCACCATTACATGTATGCATGTATGTATGTATGTGTGTGTGTACGTGTGTGTGTGTGTGTGTTTGTACATATATATATATATATGTATGTGTTCTGCTCCCCCTCTCCACATTCCCTTTTTTGGGTCATTGCTGCATTTTTTGGTAACTCTGTATAATCTTTGTTTCAGAAAATAATAATAGCAGACCCTCAGCTTACTCAAGAAATGAAGAGGTATGCAGTTATTGTGGTTATAAAGGCTGAGCATAGCGATTTAGAAATATCTATAAAGTTTGTAAGGAGCCAGAGACTGGAGATGGAAACATATCACCAGTATCGAAGCATAAAAAGCATTCTAAATGCTCTGAAATCATCAGAACACCTGAATTTATCTAAGAGGTTCAACAGACCATTGATTACAATCCCAGAAAGTCCATGAGGTCAATTACAAAAGATCTCCATGTGTCAGAAGGAACAGTCAGAAATGTTGACCACAAAGACATCAGATATGAGTCTTATATGATGAGGAAAGGTCAATTTGTCAGAAAAAGCAAAAGAAAATCACTACATCAGATCTAAAAGGTTCTTAAAAA
>NC_069007.1:9437237-9438321 GCF_001194135.2 Octopus bimaculoides
GGTTCAACAGACCATTGATTACAATCCCAGAAAGTCCATGAGGTCAATTACAAAAGATCTCCATGTGTCAGAAGGAACAGTCAGAAATGTTGACCACAAAGACATCAGATATGAGTCTTATATGATGAGGAAAGGTCAATTTGTCAGAAAAAGCAAAAGAAAATCACTACATCAGATCTAAAAGGTTCTTAAAAAAACTGAAAAATCCAGTACAAGATTTGAAATGGTTTTTCTCAAACAAGAAAAACTTCGACCAAGATCAAAATGTTAACAGAAGAAATGATAGAAGTTCCAGGTGTTATGCATACAAAATATCCTGCAACTGTCATGGTTTTCAGAGTTGTCAGCAATGAAGGACATGTGATGCCTCCTTACTTCTTTCCACAAGGCCTTAGAGTTAACTCTGCCACCTACATTGAGGTCCTAGAAGCAATTGTTAAGCCCTGGATAGACAGTGTATTTAATGGAAGGCCATATGTGTTTCAGTAAGATTCTGTTCTATCACACACGACTCTAGTAACACAGGAATGGATGGTTGAAAACTTTCATGATCACATAACCCCTAACATTTGGCTTCCTAATTCCCCAAATCTCAATCCATTGAATAACATTATAGAAAAGAAGGTTTATTTTTATCTGCATTGCATTTTTTGATAAATAAAGTTATCTGTTATTATCAATCTGTTTTTTTTTTTTTATAAACATAAATCTGTCCTCAAATATCTTATGCATCCTCTATGTGTGTGTGTGCATATATATATACATATATGTATGTATATATGTATATATACACACATGTACAAACACACACACATGTACAAACACACACACATATATGTATGATTTCAACACAGACACACACGTATAGGCAATCAATCATAAAATATCTTTTACACCAAAAGGTCATTCCAAAATATCCTCTGGTATTCACACACGTTCAGCCGTGTGTGAAGTTAAGCATACATAAATATCGCCAAAAAGATTAATTAATAGTGATTACACAGGCAAATCCAGCTAACAGTTAGACACCACAGAAAACTATGAAGTATGACCAAGTGCAGCCAGCCACGTTAGGGGTGTGTGT
>NC_069007.1:9438331-9438956 GCF_001194135.2 Octopus bimaculoides
AAAAAACACAAAAAAATGCTATGAATTAAAATGACTTTTTTTATCCATCCTATAACAACACTGAAAAAGCTGACAGATAAACAGAATGACTTTGTATAGGGCAAGAAGATGTAATACATAACACTACTACTACTACTACTACTACTACTACTACTACTATTACTACTACTACTACTACTACTACTGCTGCTAATGCTACTACTATTACTACTACTACAACAGAACTACTACTACTGTAGCTCTATATTACAACTAACTTACTTTTACTACTACTACTAATACTACTATTTCTCCTCCTTCTCCTCCTCCTCCTCCTACTACTACTACCACCACAACTAATTTTTCACCTTCTACTACAATTTCTACTATGCACTACTGCAGTTACTACTATTGCATCCAGAACACTCTGTAAAGTGGTTGGCATTAGGAAGGACATGAAGCCATAGAAACCATGCCAAAACAGATGACCGGAGCCTGGGCAGTTCTTCAGCTGGTCAGCTGCAGTCAAACCATCCAAGCTATGCCAGCATGGAAAACAAACATTAAATGAAAACAATGATGATGATATACATATATATACATATATATACATATATATACATATATATATATATATATATATATA
>NC_069007.1:9441945-9443837 GCF_001194135.2 Octopus bimaculoides
TGTAAGCCTAGTACTTATTCTATCAGTCTCTTTTGCTGAACTACTAAGTTACGGGTACGTAAACACACCACCATCGGTTGTCAAGCAATGATGGGAGGACAAACACAGACACACAAACATATATATATATATACATATATACGACAGGCTTCTTTCAGTTTCTATCTACCAAATCCACTCACAAGGCTTTGGGCTTTGGTCGGCCCGAGGCTATAATAGAAAACACTTGCCCAAGGTGCCACGCAGTGGGACTGACACCCAGAACCATGTATATATATATATATATATAAGAGCACTCTGTCAGTTACGACAATGAGGGTCCCAGTGGAACAGCTTTCTCGTAAAATTAATATGCAAGTGGCTGAGTACTCCACAGACACGTGTACCTTTAATGTAGTTCTCAGAGAGATTCAGCATGACACATAGCGTGACAAGGCTGGCCCTTTGAAATACAGGTACTACTCATTTTTGCCAGATGAGTGAACTGGAGCAAAGTGAAATAAAGTGTTTTGCTCAAGGACACAACACGTCACCAGGAATTGAACTCACAACCCTCCGATCATGAGCCGAATGTTCTAACCACTAAGCCATTTGCTTTCACATATATATATATTTATGCATATATACACTATATATACACTTATATACATATGTGTATGTGTGTGTATGTGTGTGTATGTGTGTGTGAAACCCATACGATCATGAAAAATGGACATTGAATGATAATGATGATGGTGATATATATACACACATATATACACACATATATATATATATATATATATATATATATATACACACATGGATGCATATAAATGTATATATGAGAATATACAAGTTCATTTGAATATTTATATTTACGAATGTATTTTAGTGTGTGCGTGTGTGTGTATGTGTGAGTGTGCATATATATATATATACATGCATGTATATATATTTATGTTTATGTATATGAGTGCTTGTGTGTGTGTGTGTGTGTGTGTGTATATATATGTATATATATGCATGTATAATTGTTATTGACACAAACAACCAACCAATCAAGAGAACTATGACATATAAACTGCAAGCACAAAAAGCCACATTCATCACCACCGCTACTACCATGACCAGCACCACCACTGACGCCAATACAACCACATGAGCAATGCCACCACAACAACTACCAGAAGCACCACAGTTACCACAACTAAAACCACCACCACCACCACCATGTCTGCACTGTAGCAATGGCCGTTGGCAGCTGCAGTGATCACTATCAGCAATTAGGAAAAATATCGCTGACTTAACGGCAATACATTTGACATGTCTGCTAGGTTATTTAGAGAAGCTGAACATATAACAATTTGTAAAAGGCAGGTGCTAATAGGCAGCCCATGGCTATGACACCAAAGCGCTACTACAACATGGAGATCATTCCTACCACCACCACTGTCACTGCCACCATCACCTCATTACTTAATGAAAACACTACTACCATCACCACCACCACCACAATTACTGTTTAACAGATTAACTGATTCTTGGAGGGTAATGACGAGAGAGTCAGGGTTGGAGGAGAGAGAAAAATGTCAAGTTATGAAAACGTGGCGGGCGATGGCATGCAATTTTAAGGATGGTATGAAATAATAGAGTAATGGGGAGGCTGATTGTTAATAAAAATTTTCAACATGAAATCACTCAATGCCCTTGAGAGATGTTAACATTCCTTGGGACGATATATGTACACACGTCTGTATATATATACATGCACTTGTATAATTAGATATGTATGTATGTATGTGTGTATGTATATATATATATATATATATATATATATATATATATATATACACACACATATATATATATATATACACATATATATATATATATATATATATATATATATA
>NC_069007.1:9444547-9445929 GCF_001194135.2 Octopus bimaculoides
TATATATATATATATATATATATATATATATATATATGTAAGTATGTATGTGTGTATATATATATATATCTGTCCTATATATCTATATATTTTTCTATTTATATACATATATACCACACACACACACACACACACATACACACAGAAAGAGACAGGCAGACAGACAATCAGACAAACAGATAGATACCTTTGAATCTGATATATTCTTAATCGTGGCAGTGGATATTTGAGATAAGTTATCCCTGATGAGTCTTAAGTAAATCAAAAACTAGTCACATAATCCTGATCTCCAGCTGCCAAAACATTTGCGGCTTATCCATGTTATATGAAATTCAATATATATTCACTGGACATCTTACAACTGGCACTCTGTGAATTATGACGATGAGGGTTCCAGTTGATCCAATCAACAGAACAGCCTGAGTGGACTCAAACAATGTGAAATATAGTGGCTTGCTCAAGAACACAAAGCACCACCAGTAATAGAACTCACAACTTTATGACCATGAGTCGAATACTCCTAACCAGTAAGCCATGCACCTTCACTGGACATATTACATATGCTTATTTTATATAAGATAAAATTGTATATATACATCTAAACATGTTTATGTGAGTTGTATGTATATTTACATATACACAAATGTGTATATATATATATATAAATGTTTATGTGTATGTGTATGTGTGAGGAAGTACATATATATGTGTATGTGGTTGTGTTCCCTTCCGTCTTTTGCCTCATTAATGCTTTTAAATAAGAAATACTTAAAGAAATTGATAAAAAAAAAACAAAGAAAATCCAGTGATGTCATATTTGATAAGATTGGAATGTCAACTCCTTGGATAGCAACATAAACTCCTAGGAGTCATGTTGGCCATTTTGTCAAACCCTGGACCAGCTGAAGACTATACTGTACAGTCCTACATGTTATGGTCAATAATGTGGAGAATGATGCGACTGTCTAGATATGTTCCATTCCACTGTCCACTGTTGAGTCTGTGGCCCTCAAGATTAATGATAGAAGCTTATAGTTCAAATACAAACAGCTGAGTCTGGGACTTGTATCAGGTAGGGAAGAGCCTTCAAGCTCTGATTACCTTAAACATGGGGTTTGCAAATGTCAATAACCTTCCTTCATGGAAACGTCAATAACTTACCAACTCCCATCAAGTAAATTTCTAGGCACAGGAGTGGCTGTGTAGTAAGTAGCTTGCTTACCAACCACATGGTCCCGAGTTCAGTCCCACTGCGTGGCATCTTGGGCAAGTGTCTTCTACTATAGCCTCGGGCCGACCAAAGCCTTGTGAGTGGATTTGGTAGACGGAAACTGAAAGAAGCCCGTCGTATATATGTATATATATATATATATATATATATA
>NC_069007.1:9446223-9447658 GCF_001194135.2 Octopus bimaculoides
TATATATATATATATATATATATATATATATATATATGTGTGTGTTTGTGTGTCTGTGTTTGTCGACCCACCATCGCTTGACAACTGATGGTGGTGTGTTTACGCCCCCGAAACTTAGCGGTTCAGCAAAAGAGACAGATCGTATAAGTACTAGGCTTCCAAAGAATAAGTCCTGGGGTCGATTCGCTTGACTAAAGGCGGTGCTCCAGCATGGCCGCAGTCAAATAACTGAAAGGAGTAAAGGAGTAATATGAATTTCTTGGTTTAAAAATAATAATTTCTTCGTTCTTTTGCTTCGTTACTGCTTTTTAATTAAAAAAATATTTCAAGAAATTTAATAAAAATACTTAACGAAACTGATAAAGAACAATGAAAATTCAGTGATATACTTGATATAGTTGAAATATCAACCCCTAGTCATATAAACCCCCAAGGGTTCTTATCAACTGCTGGACTAGCTGAAGACTATACTGTACAGTCCTAAATGTTGTGGTCAGTTGTATGGAGTATAGTGAGACAGTCTGGACATGTTCCACTCCACTGTCCCCAGTCCAGTCTGTGGCTCCCAAAACTTAACAATAGGGGCTTAGAGTGCAAATACAAACAGCTGAGCCTGGGACTCATATCAGAGAGGGGCAGAGCCTTCTGCTTTCATTACCTTAATCCAGGGTTTTTGAAAGCTTCCTATATTACTGACCTCTCCCCACCCCACCTCATGGAATCTTTGATAACTTATTGACCACCCCATCATGTAAATTCCTAAAATGCAATTAAAATGTATAATTAACATATCTTGTTGTGTCTTGGGAAGGTCATTATGTCAATGATAATAACACATGCACAGGTTCAATTCCACTTTGTTGTTAGTCATTTGGTTAATTATCTAACCAACCAACCAACAAATCAATCATTTACTTAACGTGCTAGTTAAACAATCGAATCATTGTCAGTCAAACAACTGATTGATTGATTGATTGATTGTTAGACATGAAGGGGTGCTGTAAAGTTCTTGGTTTTGAATAAAAGAAAATGGAAGAGGATCGGTTAATTATGATTTTACTCAACATATTCCCCTCTCAGATTCACACACTTATTCCAGCAGTCCTTCAGTTTTTCTGTGACCTGTGAAAGAATTCGGACGGTTGAGCCTCAAACCAGGCCTTTCGTGACACCCTTAAAGACAGGAACTTTTCAGCACCTCCTCACATGTATATTTCTGTAAATGTGTATATGTGTGTGTGTGTGTGTGTGTATGTATGTATGTATGTGGCTGTGTGGTAAGTAGCTTGCTTACGAACCACGTGGTTTCAGGTTCATTCCCACTGCATGGTACCTTGGGCAAGTGTCTTCTACTATAGCCTTGGGCCGACCAAAGCCTTGTGAGTGGATTTGGTAGATGGAAACTGAAAGAAGCCCATCGTATATATGTATATAT
>NC_069007.1:9447978-9449858 GCF_001194135.2 Octopus bimaculoides
GTATACGCAAAGAATGCTAAAAATTTTCTGGTTTTGAGTAAAAAAGAAAATACAGGAGGGTCAGTTATGATTTTATTCAACATATTCCCCTCTCAGATTCACACACTTATTGCAATGGTCCTTCGGTTTTTCTAAACCCGGTAAAAGAAATCAGAAGGTTAAGCCTCCGACCAGGTCTTTTGCAATACTCTTAAAGCCAAGAACTTTTCAGCACCCACTCATAATTAACAAATTGACTAAACAATAAAGAAGTAATACTGAACCAATGCATGTGTTGTTATTATTATTGTTGTGGTGACCCTCCCAAGACACTACAAGATTTGTTTCAACACACAAATTCACATCCAGAATCTTGCAAACCAAATGCAAAACTGAACTATAATTAATATAAATTTCTTAATTCAAAAATCAACAATTCCTTTATTTTTTTTTGTCATTATCACTTTTTAATAAGAAATATTTAACAAAATTTAATGTTAATAATTAACGAAATTGATAAAGAACAATAAAAATTCAGTGATATTATATTAGTATAGTCGGAATATTTAATGCAAAAATATGTGTTTGGTGAATACTAATTATCATTGCATCAACATTTTGGCAGGAAATTAGTAAATTTTAGTTTTAAATGTCTGTGCACTTTCATATTTCATCTGATTCTCTCTTTCATTAAAACGGAATTATGATGTCTTCATGCCAAATGTGTGCTTGTCACAAACTGGCTCACTAATCAACCAACTGGGGTTACATGTTTACAAGGCGTACAACAATGATGTGATTCACGCTAAAGCATTTTCAATTTCCATATTGTACTTCAGATGACCCTTTTGAAACTGAATCTTATTTCTGTTGAAAAAAAAAAGACAGTTCGCTAATAATTCAGGGTCCTTAATGTTTAAATTCATGTCACCTGTTTACTGATCCTTTTGATAGCTACATAAACCCCAAGGGATCCATATTGACAACTTCCTTGTTGGTCCCTGAAATAAACCTGTAAAAAACACCGGTGTTTCATATTTTTTCATTTTATATTCACAAAGACCCGTCAATGACATGAGCATATTATAGGGGCTTTGTGACTGGAGCGATCAGTGCCAAGACCCCTTATAAGGGTTCTGACACTGGTATGATCTGGGCCAAGATCCCTTATAAGGCTTCTGAGTCTGGTACAATCAGGGCTAAGACCCCCTCCCTATCATCATCATTTTACTGTCCACTTATTTATGCTTGCATGGGTCAGATGGAGATGGTTGTGGCAGATTTTCGACAGCTGGATGCCTTTCCTGGCACAAACCCTCACATTTCCAACCAAGGTGATATTTTTGCCCCAAGATGCCATGCAGTGGGACTGAACCCAGAACCGTGGGGTTGGAAAGAAACTTCTTCCCACACAGGCAACTAGTAGTAGTAGTAGTAGTACTAGTAGTAGTAGTAGTACTAGTAGTAGTAGTAGTAGTGGCTGTTATAGAAGTAACACCTCTGCTCCACAAAAGGGATGGCACTTTGCCTTCAAAAAGTGCAACTAGGTTTTGGTCAGTCTTCCAGCCATGACCAATACCACTGCATTGTTTTCACATAGCTAAAATTATAGATGGGTAGAGCGAATTTAAGGGTGTCGAGCTAGTATTTCTAGCGTGACCGGTGCCTCTGTAGAGATCTCTTCATTAGTCCCATATACCTGGACTCCAGGCCCAGAAGGTTCAGTTGTTGCTGCTAGCTCTACTACAACTACTACTGCTGCTGCTGCTTCTACTAATATTACAGCAACTATTACTACCATCAGCACTGCAGCCCTCACCACATGTGGTGGTGGTAGTAGTAGTAGTAGTATCATTATTATTATCATTACTAGTAATAGAATTATTATTATTAGTAGTAGT
>NC_069007.1:9450218-9452982 GCF_001194135.2 Octopus bimaculoides
GCCGCCTTCTCGGTCTTCTCGGAAAAGTCCAAAAGGTGGGTAAAGATTTGACCGAGCCATTCTCTGTGACTTCCAAACAATAAAAAGAAGAAGCCATAGTCGTGTCTTCTTTTCTTTTTTTTTTTCTTCTTCTTCCTTTTCGCCCATCGGCAATGTTATCTTATAACAAAGAACTGAGACAATATTCTCTTCCGCAAAGAGCAGGATATAACAAACACAACAAACAACAGCAACAACAACAAACATTTTTGTCATCTTCTCCTTGCTCGTCAACAAACACATAAACATCAGAATTTTAAACGCACAAACACACAAACACACACACACAAAAACAAACAAACGCAAAATAAACCAAAAAAGTCCTAATTTATTTCTCCCACCAATTTCTCTAGTAACGCTATTTCAGTCCGAAACTTGAACAGAACTTGAAAAAGAACATGGACAAATATCACAGCAATGATGTCAGCTACTATCATAACAATTGCTGTTGTTGTCATCGTCATCATCGTTATCCCCTTTGTCATCTATATCATTGTAATCATTGGCGGCAGAGACAGCTTCATCGCCCTCATCGACAACACCACCACTACCGCTTATCGTTCATCATCATCATCATCATTGTCGCAACCATTACCATCGTTATGATTGTTAAGACCGTCACCATCATCATTAATAGTAGTAATAGTAGCACTAAGAAGAAGAAGAAGAAAGAGAAGAAGAAAGAGAAGAAGAAGAGGAAGAAGAAGGAGAAGGAGAAAGAAGAAGAGGGAAGAAGAAGAAGAAGAAGAAAAAGGAGGAGGAGAAGAAGAAGAAAAAGGAGGAGGAGGAGAAGAAGAAGAAGAAGAAGAAGAAGAAGAAGAAGAAGACGAAGAAGAGGGAAGAAGAAGAAGAAGAAGAAGAAGAAGAGGGAAGAAGAAGAAGAAGAAGAAGAGGGAAGAAGAAGAAGAAAAAGGAGGAGGAGGAGGAGAAGAAGAAGAAGAAGAAGAATGATGTTGATGATGATGATGATGATGATAGCATGAAATGAATAAATTGTGATATCCTTCAGCGGAATTGGACAAAAGGATTTCTTCAAATGGATGAAAACCTTCAAGAAACAAAATAATTTAAAGCAACAACAACAACAATAATAATAATTACGCTTTATAATTGTTATTATTTGTCCTTGTGATATATCCCTCATTTATTACCCTGTGGCTACAAAAAGAAATTATTATTATTATTATTATTATCATTATTATTATTAAGGTGATGAGCTGACAGAATCATTAGTGCAACGAACAAAATGCTCAACTGCATTTCTTCCAGCGTTATACTCCGAGTTCAAACGCCACTGAGGTCAACTTTGCCTTTCATCCTTTCGGGGGTCAATAAATTAAGTACCAGTGAAACACTGGGGTCGATGTAATCAACTAGTCCCCTACCAGCAAAATTTCAAAATTTCAAGAGAAATTCTCTTGAAGAGAAAATGGAATGCTCCCACACTGCTATAGAGAAGCATCTTCACTCGATGGGAAAGGTTCAGAAGTATGGAGCATGGGTTCCGCATGCTTTAAGTGACACAACAAAAATCAATGAGCCACAATCTCTGCTGGTTTGCTTGCTCGTCACTGCTCAACTCATGGACACAAGCAAAGATTTCTTTACCGAATCGTTACTGGCAATGAAAAATGGTGCCTGTACATCAATATGAAGCAGTGTAAAGAATGGCTTATCCCCAGTAAACAAACGACACCATGCATGAAACAAGATCTTCATCCGCGTAAAACGATGTTGTGCAAATGGTGGGACTGGGAAGGGATTATCCATTACGAATTGCTTGAACGGAACCAAACGGTCAACGTGGAACTCTATGTTCAACAGATGGAATGACTCAACACAGCTATTCAAGATAAAAGACCTAATCAGCAGCATGAAGTTCTTCTGCTGCACGACAACGCCTGGCCTCTTATCGCCAATATGACCAAGTAAGCCATTCAAACGCATGGCTGGGTAGTGCTGCCACACCCACCGTACTCTCCTGATTTGGCACCAATGGATTTCCACCTCTTTCAATCTCTTTCAAATGCTATGTGCAGTGGGACTGATCCCGGAGCTATGTGGTTGGTAAGCAAGCTACTTACCACAGAGCCACTCCTGTGTCTATAATCATACTTTTTTCACATTCTTTTCACTAAAAGCCTTCCTGATTACCTCCTTTGTAATCCTGCAAAACATCATAGGCATTAATCCAGCCGTTTGACCATGAAGTGGGAACACACAGACAGACATAATACCTATTATAATAAGATTACTGAAGCATTAGCAAGTCAGGCAAAATGCTTAGTTGCATTTCATTTTTCTTTATGTTCAGAGTTCAAATTCTGCTGGGGTCAACTTTGCATTTCCTCCCTGGTCTTGTATCTTTAGTAGAAAGGATTATTATTATTATTAAGGTGGCGAGCTGGTAAAATCCTCAGCCCGCCAGGCAAAATGCTTAGCTGCATTTTGTCCTTCCCTACATTCCAAGTTCAAGTTCCACTGAAGTCAACTTTGCCTTTCATCTTTTCATGGTCAATAAAACAAGTACCAGTTACGCACTGGGGTCGATGCAATCGACTTAATCCCCTCCCCCAAGCTGCCCTTGTGGCAAAAATTTTGAAACTATTATTATTATTATTATTATTATTATTATTATTATTTTATGTTTGACTTTTGCTTTGCATTTGTACAAGTTGGATCCAAGTCTCACCCAGAGACCTCAAGAGACAACAAGTTAGAAGTT
>NC_069007.1:9454262-9455202 GCF_001194135.2 Octopus bimaculoides
TGTTTCTACCCTCCCCCCAACATCAATTACCACCATCACCACCACCACCATGAATTCTTCCACTTCTCTCCCACCAACACACCCATCCCTTTACTCCTCCTTCTCTCTCTCTCTCTCCCTCTCTTTTCCCTTCTTTCTTCTCCTCTTCTTTCTTCTTTTCCAATTTCAAGGACCACCTCTTTCCTTCTCTCCCCCTCTCTCCCTGTCTGCATCTCCCATCTCACTCGTCTTTCTCCTCTCTCCCTCTCCCCCTCACTCTCCCTCTGCCTGCTTCACCCTCTTTTCCTCCTCCTCCTCCTCCCCTTCTCCCTGTCTCTCTTCTTATTCTTTCTCTCTTCAGAACAAACAACACAGGAAAGTACTAACCACCACACATGACCACCACAACTAACATCAACATTTCCTCATCCCATAGCCACACACCACTACCATCAATATTACTACAAACCATTCCTGCTCTTTAGGTTCTGAGTTCAAACTCCACAAAGGTCAGTTTTTCCTTTCATCCCTTCAGATCCAATAAATTAAGTACCAGTTGAACACCAGGATCGATGTAGCCCTTTCCTTCTAAACCACTGGCCTTGGGCCAAAATTTCAAACCATTATTAACACTTGTTTGTTCCTTTATCTTTTTGTTCTTATATTCTTTAACTTGTTCATGCTATTGAGGGGTGGCCATGTGGAAGCACTGTGTTCAAGGATTTTAGTAGGAAAAAAAAATTAATCCTCACTGCTTAATGATTTAAGATTGCTATTTGTTCTATCATTCTCTATTTGCTGAACTGCTAAATTTTGAAAAGGATGTAAACCAAGTGACACAAGTTAAGGTGTGGAGGGCAATGGGACAAACACACACATGCACGCACATATATATAATACACACACATACATAAATATATCTGTGTGTGTATATGTATATATATATATATATACATATATA
>NC_069007.1:9455306-9457474 GCF_001194135.2 Octopus bimaculoides
TGGTTGAAAAACTCCGATAATGCAAATACGTTAGTAGTTACTAGGGTAGCAATAATCACACAAAAACTGGGATATTATACCCAGTTAAGGGGTAGAAATTCCATGTTAAAGTGATGTATTTTGAGTTGACATAAATAATAATAAATGGAGCAAAACGCATATATATATATATATATATATATAAATATATATATATTACAAATGGGGAAGGCCGGTTCATGGGATTACCTTAGGTTTCCTGTCCATAAAGCGTTTAGCTTTATGGCATATTGCCAGATCCCAAAAACCTGTTGGCCCATGATCTCTTAAAAATATGGAGGAGGAAATGCCTCACTACTCAAAGGTAACAACTGGGTATTATCTCCCTTTCGGTTGTGCCACCATTCTGTGGGCTCCAAAAAGCTAGCAAGAATCTCCTGAAATGTAAACATGGCTTGAAAATCGCCATTCTGGATGTTTCCTGGTTTGAGTGAGTCGTCTAAAACTCCCGTGCATTCAGCTATGCATAAATTGCAACACTTTGTCTCGTTGATGTAGGGGGCCTGGGTTCTCGAGGATTTTCCATGAGATCGAGTATGGAATCCCATCATCTCTTAGTTGCCAGACGTGGCTGGCCAGTATTGTTATGTATCTCCTTTCCGGAACTCTGAAGAAGGACCTATGGTTGGGGAGATGTTGCTTGAAAGAGTTCCCTGAACATCCAATGAGTTTCCATTTGCGTATGTTGTCAGTACTGTACCTGCTGGTGTAGTCGTTGTTGTTGTTACTGCCACAGACATTGTTGTTATTGGAGCTGGGACTGCTGGTATTGGCGTCACTGGAGGTGGTAGTCATCATCATCATCATCATCATCGTTTAACGTCCGCTTTCCATGCTAGCATGGGTTGGACGATTTGACTGAGGACTGGTGAAACCGGATGGCAACACCAGGCTCCAATCTAAATTTGGCAGAGTTTCTACAGCTGGATGCCCTTCCTAACGCCAACCACTCAGAGATGACGTCAGTAATGGTATCGCCACTGCCAGCTATGATGAAGGCGCTGTTGTTGTTATTGTGGTCCTCATCATTAGTGGGAGAATTGCCATTGCTGCTAGAGGTGTCATTAGCCGTGGTTCTGCTGGTGTTTCCGCCAGGGCCATTGTCACTGCTGCCGCTGTTGCAATTGCTGCCGTTATTGCCGTTCTTGCTGGTGGTGGCACTGGACCTGTTGCTGGTGCCACAGGGGTTGTGAGGTCTGCTACTGTGGATGTTAGGGAAGTTGTTGATAATGCTGGTGCTGATGGTGATGCTGCTGTTGTTGTTAGTGTTGTTGCTACTGCTGTCGATGTTGTCATGGGAACTACCAATGTTGTCATTTGTGTTGTTATTGCTATTCTTGCTAATATTCTGGCAATGGTGTTGGTGTTGCTGGTTTTGTTCTTGTGTCTACGGCTGCTACTGCTTCTGCCAGTGGTATTGCCAAGGCTTGCTAGTACTCCAGCTTCATCAGCTTCATAGATGACCCCTTTGGTTTCACAGTGGCCTCCCACCAGGCATCTGCTGCAGTCATGAACATCCTGCCTCTTCCTGTGGCCTAGGGGCGGCACTAACTAGGATCCTCTTAATATTGGGGGCACAGCTAAACAAGACTAACATTGTGCCTGTTGAAAATAGGCCCATAGGGAGCTAGAGCAGGCGTTTTGTGTTAAGAGAGAAGGGGCGGCAAACCAAGTGGTATTTCTGCAGCGCTTCTTTCTGCGGTTGTTGGGTTCTGGAATGTAGGAAATGTGGTCCCTAAATCTGCTGGCAGCTAGGGCCTCATTATAGTATGGGGCTGCTACATCGAAAATCTTTTGGTTGGAGGAAAAGTTTGTGATCCTCTTACTAACACACCTTACTAGGTTTTTGAACACAATGGGTGGGTGACAGGAGGCTGTGCTGATGTGCCTCTCGTTCGGTTTGCAATAGGGCCTGTATGTACCGGAGCCCAAGTCGAGCATAACATCTAAGATAAATATATATAAATATATATATATATATATATATATATATATACAGGGTGTCCCCAAAAAATGTATACAAACTATAGCAGCTGATAACTCGATGTTTTGGCATGGTTTCTACAGCTGGATGCCTTTCCTGATGCCAACCACTTTACAGAATGTAGCGGGTGCTTTTAAGATGGTAC
>NC_069007.1:9459447-9459944 GCF_001194135.2 Octopus bimaculoides
TATATATATATATATATATATATATATATATATATATATATATATATATGTGATGATGATGATGATGACAATAATTGTGATGATGATGATGATGGTGGTGGAGGTGGTAATATACATTTATATACATACATACATATATATAAATGTATATATAAATGTATATTACCACCACCATCATCATCATCATCACTGTCATCATCACAATGAAAACTGTCACCACCACCACCACCACCACCGTGTGTACTGCTACCACTACCAGCATCACTTCAATAATAAACACACACACTCACACACATGCTTGCACTCATAACACACATTCAAACAGGCATTCATATGTACACACACACATGCATAAACACACATACTCACAGAGACACATTCTGTGTACATGCAGCTCACACATACATCCGTTTACAAATACATGCATACATACATGCATGCACAAACACACACAACCAAATGCAAAAATATGCACACACATACACAAGCACAAATGC
>NC_069007.1:9460044-9460651 GCF_001194135.2 Octopus bimaculoides
TATTCTATGCCGTTTGAAAGGTATTTGTATAAAACCTCATTGAAAAATACCAATTTTCCTGAAAGTTATGAAGGTCAAAACGTCAGGTCGTGTGAATTTTCCGAAATCCCTCTCCCTAGCGCCTTAGAAAATGTTTTTCCAACAGATTTTATCATACACTCAGTCAACAGGATCTAAGCGATTATTTATGTAATTTATGAGGCAACAAAGCCGATGGGGTATACATCTGTAGTTATGCCCACTATTTACAGATGCTTAATTTTTTAAATGTTTTCCGTGAAATTTTCATGGATCCAGCTAGTAAAAAGTCCTATCGTACAAAAACGGAAAAGGGGAAAAAAATCGCCACAAAAGACCACGTAAAAAAATCTCCGAAAACTATCGCAGAAACGAAAACTTGGGAATCCAAAATTTCAGAATTGCGGGTCCGGATTCGGCCCGGAATGTTTTTAATTTACTCACAGAGTCAGCCTGATTCCAGAATGGTACGATATGTTGGGCTACGGCGTATAGGAATAAAGTTGTAAAAGTGTGACACACTGACGTTCGCATTTATTATATTATATATGTGTGTGTGTGTGTGTGTGTGTGTGTGTGTGTGTGTGTG
>NC_069007.1:9461133-9462787 GCF_001194135.2 Octopus bimaculoides
ACACACACACACACACACACACACATACGACTGGCTTCTTTCAGTTCCGTCTACCAAATCCATTCGCAAGGCCTTGGTCGGCCCGAGGCTATAGTAGAAGACACTTGCTGAAGGTGCCATGCTTTGGGACTGAACCGGGGACCATGTGGTTGGTAAGCAAGCTACTTACCACCCCAATATCCGTGAAGAATACGAGCGCAGGTATCCTCGAGCGGATCCTATTTTATCGTAGCCAGCGAAGTAAGACTCGTCACGTTATGTGTGATACCAGCGTCGCTTATTTGTTGCTCTGAAAAGAGGCAAAAGTGTTCCTACTGTGTCTTCATGACAAAACGTTCTGATTTTGAATTTTGCATTGTAGCCAGACGCCTTTATACTGTGATATTGCACAGAGGAACACGCAATGTGTCGCCCTCTTGTCGTAGATTTCAACATCTTCCACAAAGGTCCACTGATGATCGCAGTTTCCAGAATGTAAGAGAGCAGTATGAGATATAGGAGGCCATTTTACCCAAGTATCTACAGGCACCGTATTGATATGTGCACACAAGAATCATGCATACACACGTATATACACACGTACACGCAAACACACACACACACTACAAACGGACACATGCATATACAAAAGATATGTGCAATGAATATATACATTCGCACACACACACACGCACATGAACACACGTATATATATATATTTGATATACATATATGCATGTACATGTGTACATATATATGTATATATATATATATATTCTGGGTTTCTTATAACACACACACACACACACACACACACACATCGTTAGTAAATCATATCTATCAGACGCCATGATAGATCTAAGGTAAGAGGTGATCAGACTCTGCATAAGTAGACAACCACCATATATATATGTGTGTGTGTGTGTGTGTGTGTGTATAGATACATTAATATATATACATATATACATATGTTTGTGTCATATAAATATATATAAGTATAAAATATTTGTATTTATTTATGCATACATGCATACATATATATATATATGTGTGTGTGTGTGTGTGCGTGTGTACAGAGAGAGAGGGAAAGCGAAAATTTGAAGAGAAAATTCTGAAAAGTCAGAAAAATTATATTACATACATATGAGAAGGGATGACCACTAACTAGACATCCGTTATGCTAGAATTAAACCATCTACGATAAACCACAAAAGGAAAGAATGGTCTCTAGGGAAATACTCTTTATGCTAGGCCACTGGTTTTAAATTAGTGTTAATTATATTAATATCCAATTTATCACCCTTATTATTTAAATTTTAATAATTATGTTAATTATTAACCGGCGATGGTTACTGCAGTGAATTATCTTCTGCAGAATTGTTTCCGGTATTTAGCGCGCCAGAACAGAGACTTTTGAAAATAACCCCAATGTAATCGGTAGAACTGTAGACATGTCTAATTTTATGCGGACAACTCGTGTATTGTTCTGCAAATTATATTGAATTAGAACGGTCGTACTGAAGAGCCACGGATGTTGTTACGTAAGTAAAAATTACGTTAATGCATTGATGGCGAAACCTGGTCTACGATTAATTCTTTATTTTGTATATTTGTCTTGCCCGTTCATGTTCTGGTGTGTGCTGAATTTCCGTAGAGAACATTCTTTTCTTATATA
>NC_069007.1:9463435-9464558 GCF_001194135.2 Octopus bimaculoides
ATATATATATATATATATATATATATAATTCTCGCTCTGATATGTATTGTGTTGCTAACTTAACATGTCCATGAAGAGATTTTATCTCAGACAAAAACTATTGCCTCATTCCTGTCATTGGTGCATATGCGTTTAGTATGATATACAGGTCGCTATTTAAATTTAACGCTGTTTCAATTACGTATATCGAATACGTATATAAGACATGGATCATCACCAGGCCGATCTAGGTAATTTTTCCTTAGGTGTGCCAATCAGAAATCCCACGGGCCGCACATTGCTTTTGACTACCCTATAATTTTAGTATTCGAGAAGAATGATGATTTCTTTTCTCTATTAAACAACTGTGAAGCACGACTGGGGTGCATTTTCCCTTGTAAGTATTGGTGTGCTCACGAGGTGTAAATGTGAAGGCTCGTGGCTTAGTGGATAAGGTATCCGATACGCGATCATAAAGCCATGAGTTCGATTCCCGGTGTCACATTGTGTTCTTAGGCCCCAGTCCATTCAGACACTTTATTTCACATTGCTTCATTCAAATCAGCTGGAAAAAATGAGTAGTACCTTTATTTTAAAGGGCCAGCCTTGTCACACTCTGTGTCACGCTGAATATACCCGAGAACTACGATAAGGGTACACGTGTGTGTGGTGTGCTCAGCCACTTGCATGTTAATTTCACGAGCTGACTGTTCCGTTGATCGGATCAACTGGAACACCCATTGCCGTGTGTGTGTGTGTATGTATGTATGTATGTATGTATCAATGTATGTACATGTGGCGTGGTGGGTGTGTTCGTTCTCCCAACCATTGCTTGACATTCAGACACGAACACAAGCCTACATACAAATTCCCCACCACACGCATACAGATCGTTATTACCAAAACCTATAGACACACAAATTCTTACTCACATACACACAGGCACACAGATTCACACAAACACCCATTCGCACATGCGCAGACGCATATCTTCGTTTCCACAGCTACTCACACGCCAGCGCATACACACACACACACACACACACACACGCACTATTCTCACAATCTCCACACTCGGATAAGTGCACATCTTTACACTGACAAAAATGACAAGCACCCATACACCACTATACACGGACACAAA
>NC_069007.1:9464677-9467824 GCF_001194135.2 Octopus bimaculoides
CAAACACACGTAAATACACGCAAACACGCGTAAATACACGCAAACACGCGTAAATACACGCAAACACGCGTAAATACGCGCAAACACGCGCAAACACGCGCAAACACGCGCAAACACGCGCAAACACGCGCAAACACGCGCAAACACGCGCAAACACGCGCAAACACACACAAACACGCGTAAATACACTCAAACACACGTAAATACACTCAAACACACGTAAATACACTCAAACACACGTAAATACACTCAAACACACGTAAATAGACTCAAACACACGTAAATACACACAAACACTCCCACACTCAGATTCGCAGAAATACATGCAGTCCACTATCCAGTGTTTCATAGACTAACAAAAGCTAAATGGCAAAAAGTTCTGAATTTGCAATGGTCATCAGGAGTTCCTATAATCATATTTAGCGAGTAGCCACGTCTCTTGTATTCGACGCCGAAATACAGGCAAAATTATTAAAAGGTGGCTTGGCCCCGAGCTCTTTATCTGCCTCCCAAATGGTAAGATTTATGCGTCATTAATCGGCCTTGATGCCACCGGGGTCACAATTGAAACAGCGAACAATTCTTTACAATGCATTATACGTCCGTGTGTCTGTAAATGCTTGTATGCATGTGTGTGTGTGTGTTTGTGTGTGTGTGTTTGTGTGTGTGTGTGTATGTGTGCATGTGTGTACAGATCTATGTACGTATGTATGCATGTGTGCGTATTTATCTGTATGTATATATATATATGTATATTTCTTTATGTATAAATCTCTATATATTTGTATACCTGTAAATGTAATATATATATATATGTGTGCGAGTGTGTGTGTGTATGTGTATGTGTGTGTGTGTGCGTGTATGCATATACATAGATTTATGAATATAAATGTATATATATATACATAGATGCATACACGTGTGTAAATATGAGTGTGTGTGTATATATATATATATACATACGTATATATAAATATATATATGTACATATATATATATGTACATATATATGTGTATATATATGTATATATATATGTATATATGTACATATATATATGTGTATATATATGTATGTATATATGTGTGTGTATATATATTTGTATGTATGTATGCACGTATATGTGTGTGTGTGTGTGTGTATATATATGTGTGTGTGTGTGTGTGTGTTAGTATACATATATATACAGACATCGCGTGGATTATGTGGTTGAACATTACTCCTAAGGTGACACCCTCTCAGCTTTTATGTATAAGACTTAAAGCTTAATATTGCGCGTAATATGTGTGTGTGCACGACGGTGTTTGTGTATATGTGTGTACATGCACACACACATATTTATAGAGACATACTTACAACGTGTGGATGCGTGTATGTGTATGTATATACATGCGTGTGTGTATTCGTCACAAGACGAATTACTTTTGGCCATTCATAATATTATGTGTCTGATGAAAGTAAGTCAGGGAGCGGAGGGTGATGGGAGTTGATGTCATCGTATGAGTATTAGCTTGTATTTAGGGGTGTATATGTGTAAGTGAGCGTGTATGTGTATCTGTGTTTGTCTGTCAGCAATGTAATGTGAGTAACAATAGTATTATGTCGAGTGTAAATTCCTTCTCCCAAACGGCAAAAGAAAAATAATTTGGCTTAATAGATTTAAGAAGCTAGAACGGATCAAACATTCATATCGTCTGCCAACGGACTTTCGTTATGCTTGTTGTCCATTAAGATTTTCACATCTTAGTAATAAATATATCATAAACAAATAATGCCTTTCCAACGCTACGTCGACCTATCACCTCACCATACCATGCCGAACCTAACCTGCCCCATACCACGCAATGCAGTAATAACCCTATAGCACCCTATAACACCGCGTTGCGATACCCTAGAGTTGTGCTATATCGCAACGGCGTCGAATTGAATAAACGCGGCTTCATACTTTGTGCCGTCATCTTCCACTGCGGCACGTTGCATAGCGTTACACGTTGCTGCGTCACATTTTACTGTGATACGCAGTGCCGCGTTGCTATGCGCTGCACCACATCCTCTCTACGCTGTTATTACAAGATCGATGCACCATCATATACTGTTTGTCAATTGCTTCACCTTAACACTTGAGCATGTCCCTTAGTGGCTGACAATATGTGCATCTCTAATGATGAGCAGAAGTAGTGGGGGAGCATCACAGCCATGTATTGAGAGGGATTTTGGAGGGTTTGGATAAATGTAAGAAAAGCAAAATTTGAAGGCAATAGTAGCCATTTTTCATACGTTTTGGGGGTAAGCAGATAGGAAATAACAGTTGCTAAACAAGGTCAAAAATCGTGTTATACAGTGATTTGATCTCCTATATGAAGTACTTATGCGTCTTCTTGCCGAGTACGCTGTTCTTGTGAATGTACTCAAGTCTGAATGCACTCAAATCCGAATATACTCTAATGTAGACAAAATACTTCAGTAAGGTTAATTATGACCGCCTCTCTGTGGAGGACGTATGCGTCTTGTCAACGAGTACTCAATACTTGTGAATGTACTTAAATCTTAACTGTATACTCCAACCTAATCTTACCGAGCGTCGTACAAGAAACAAAAAACTAATACAAAAATGCGCGCGTGCACACACACACACAACAAATATTTTAAACATAATAAATATATTAAAAAGTACTCACTAAAAATATATTTCGTATTATTAGATATCATTTAAAATGCACTTAAAGAATTCAGTCCCCTTTTTTATTGCAAAATCTGTCTCATCCGCTGCCTGTATATCTAACTTTCCACTTATGTCTTTCTTGCATTTCATCAGAATCGTTTTACTTATAAGTAAAGACGCACTACGGCACTTGAGGAACAACAAGTATCCTTTAAAATAACTTTGTATCACATGCAAGCGTTAATCTAAACACATCGTCTTCAGCACACACACAGGTGTGTGGCTCTTGTATAATTCATACGTATGTTCACAAGAATTGCAAATTCAAGTTTTTTTGAGAAAAAATAATTTTCTAATTATTTGCATTTAAGCATACTCAAGCAAACAACAGCATCAATACGCATATATATATATATATGAATATATATATTTATACATACATATATATATGTGTGTGTGTGTGTGTGGTGTGTGTGCATATGTACGT
>NC_069007.1:9468190-9469139 GCF_001194135.2 Octopus bimaculoides
AAATGAGTTAAATATGCAAACAACGAGAGAAAAAATAGAAAACAGGACAAGTAATACAAAGAAAGACCCTTCATCAGTTGTCGGCTATCTATCTAGACCCCATTTCGAGCAGTCAATGACAATATGAGTCTTCGAAGACAGTTGCTCCCATAAATACCAAAATAAAACTTTGGATTTATGGAGGGTTAAAGTTGGGAACAAAAACAGGACAGTGGAGACATACAAGGAAACCGAATGAAAACAAACATGGATGGTTGTTAAACCAGAACAAGAGGAAAATAGTGAACGTTGGGAGAAATATTTTCTTTGAAAAGAGAAAAGATAGAGAAGAGAGATAGGAGACGTCCAATCCTTAGAACGTCCGTGTAGGGAAAGAAAGGTCATGTGAGAAAAAGAAAGATGGACGATGGTCACGTGTGAGCAACGAGAGAGAGAAAAAAGAAACAGGGTGAGAGACAGATAAAAACGGTGAAAGGGAGAATAAGGGAATTAGAGAGGGATAGGGAAGAAAACAGAACAGGGTAGAGTCGCATGAAAAAGGTTAGGATAAAGTTACTTGGAAATGTAAGTTTATATATGTATGTATGTATGTATGTATGTATGTGTGTGTGTATGTATATATATATATATATATATATATAAATAAAATCAAAAAGGGATAAAACTCTTTTACAAGAATTTTATCAAGAAGCCAGTGTGTAAAAAAATTCATAAGGGAAATTTCTATTCCCAAGAATATAATTATTCGTTTATATTTATATAAAGGGCATTATTACAGAAAATAATAACGCCACACAGTGGACTTCTCAAAATAACCACATTTAGTACCTAATACGAGGAAAAGCAACCAACAGAAAACGACCAACTTTCTTTTAAATAAACTTAACTGTGTATCGGCCGATTTCGCGATTACTAGAATGAATCTAGATTTCGTTCATCAGCACAGTAT
>NC_069007.1:9471158-9472241 GCF_001194135.2 Octopus bimaculoides
TTAACCTTTCAAAAAAAATACAGGAATGACTTGACATTTACGTTATGTATCTTATCTCCTATATATCATCATCATCATCATCATCACTGTTCTCATTATCATTACCACCACTTCCTCCACCATCATCATCGTCATCGTCATCATCATCATCATCATCATCATCGCTGTTATCAACATAATCATACTCATCATCATCATTATCATCGTCATCGTCATCATCACCATCTTCATCATCATTATCGTCGCCATCATTGTCACCGTCATCGTCGTCATCACCACCACCACTCACACCACCATTTACATCATTAAAATCCTGTCCATCCTCATCCTCATCCCCCTCATCCTCATCCTCCTCATCATCACTCTTCCGTCCATTATTTTAGGCCCCAGCTCCTCCAAAACCAACGGCCACTCCACCGCCATCATTAAATGGTCACCCCAACAGCATATTCACGCTTCCTCTTTACCCAAAGGTGCACACGATGTATACTTTTGAAGAGCTATCAATATATTTACACATAGGCACGCGCGCACACACACACATACATACGTACATACATACATACATATATATATATAAATATACGTACATATATATCACGTGGTAATACTTCAACAAATAGAAAAGCTCTCGATCAGCTTAGAGTAAAGATCATCTTATATTAGTAGACTACAAGTCTTAATTACAGTTACCCAGGGTTTCCTGGTAGAAATAATCACTTATTTCGTCATTCATCAAGCTGCAAACAAGACCATTTGTCAGTTATATCTTGATCAGATAACGTTTAAACAAGAGATACTCTTTTACTCTTTTACTTGTTTCAGTCATTTGACTGCGGCCATGCTGGAGCACCGCCTTTAGTCGAGCAAATCGACCCCAGGACTTATTCTTTGTAAGCCTAGTACTTATTCTATCGGACTCTTTTGCCGAACCGCTAGGTTACGGGGACGTAAACACAGCAGCATCGGTTGTCAAGCGATGTTGGGAGGGGGGGGGGACAAACACAGACACACATACATATACACATACATATATATATATATATATATATATATGTATATATATATATATATATGTATATA
>NC_069007.1:9472491-9475204 GCF_001194135.2 Octopus bimaculoides
TGAGAGATGTTGGTAAAGAAGAAAAACACATACATACACTCATCTATTCTATGCGCCCTTTTAAAGCCTAGCCAGGTTCATGGGCCCGGTTTCCTAGTTTCTATGGCGTATGTGTTCTTCCCCAGCTGGACGGGACCCTAGTCCATTGTAGCGTTACTCATTTTTGCCAGCTGAGTGGACTGGAGCAACGTGAAATGAAGTGTTTTGCTCAAGAACACAACGCGTCGCCCGGTCCAGGAATCGAAACCACAATCTTACAATCATGATGCTGACACCCTAACCACTAAGCCACGCGCCTCCACACACATAAATGTTGCCAACAAAACCTTCACACGCAATTTTTCCGATTTGTAAGTTGCTGCTGGCACACAGGCGTAAATGAAGCGATTGGAAGGATATTTCAATTGCTTTATTCTCACCTGAAGATCGATAACTCGAAATATTGGTGTAGAGATTTATTGAACTCCTTTCCCCATCTTATTTTGCACTTATGTGATTTCACATCAATCGATCGATATCTGTCTGTCTGTCTGTCTGTCCGTCCGTCCGTCCGTCCGTCTGGCTGGCTGGCTGGTTTGCTATCTATCTATCTATCTATCTATCTATTTCTATCTATCTATCTATTTCTATCTATCTATCTATCTATCTATCTATCTATCTATTTCTATCTGTGTCTATCTATCCATTTACTTATCTTTCTTCCTCCTTTCTTTCCTTCTTTTTCTTTCTTTCTTTCTTTCTTCTTTCCTTCCCTCTTTTTTCTAATCGCAAAACCTAACCCTAAACCCTAATCTTACACACTAACCCTAGCCCTAAACTTAAACCCTAATCCTAAGCCCTAACTATAACCTAAAACGCTATCCCTAAACACTAACAGTAAGGTTAGAGTTGAGGTTTAGGTTTACCTTAACCTTAACACCAACCCTAAGAGTTAACCTTAATCCCAATCCAACGCTTTAAACCTAACCCCAATCCTTAAATTTAACTTAAACCCCAATCCTAAGCCTTAATCCTAACCCTAAGCGTCAAAACTAACCTGAAATCCCAATCCTAAGCTTTAACTCTAACCCTAAACCTTAACCCTAAGCATTGACCCTAACCCTAAATCCTAATTCTAAGCGATAGCGCTAACCTTAAACCCTGATCTTAAACCTTAACTTAACATTAAAACTTAAACCTAACCTTAAACCTTAAACTTAAGCCTTAACTCCTACCTTAATCACAACCCTAAGGTTTTACTGTAAGCCCGAAACCCTAACCCTAAACCCTAACCCTAAACCCTAACTCTAAGCCTTAACCCTAATTTTAAACCTTAACCGTAAACCCTAACCCTAAGCCTGATACTAGCCCAATTCCTTTCACAGCGTAGATGACGGATAATGCGGTAGACTAGAAACGAAAGTATCACCACTCGACACACATACACACTAAGTAATCGAACATGTACCTGTGAATGTGTTTATGTGTGTGCGTTTATATATGTGTGTGTGTGTGTGTGTGTGTGTGTGTGTGTGTGTGTGAACTCATAGCAAAACGACGATTACAGCTTGCCGGCAGTTATGTCGTAAATTGGGATGCCTGGCAACGTCCAGCTACATTGAAATCCTGTTGACGTCATAAACTTGTCATATCACGCCGCACAGCCATTAACGGGTTAAGCTGGTCACATGGTCGATGACGTCAATAGCAATCTGTTTTGCTCCACATGCAGGCGCAATAATCTTACCATTATCCATTGTATTTTATTATTATTGTTGTTTTTGTTATTTTCCTGTTGTTGTTGTTGTTGTTGTTGTTTATTTATATGCAAGGTAAGAATGATGTTTGGTAGGAGATGGGAACGGTGAAGTGTGTTTCTGTATTTCTCGTCAGATAGGTTTCGCATTTGACGTCATCAGTCATGTGACCGACAAAATACAACTCGTGTTGTTTTGGGCTTTTGTTCGCTGTCCGCCTATATGTTTGTGTCGCGTGTGTCTGCGCACTCGTATACAACGTTCCGACATGCTTACATTGCCAAAAATACATATATCAGTATATAAATACATACATGCATGTTATATATATATATATATATGTGTGTGTGTGTGTGTGTGTGTGTGTGTGGAGGCGCAATGGCCCAGTGATTAGGGCAGCGGACTAGCGGTCGGAGGATCGCGGTTTCGATTCCCAGACCGGGCGTTGTGTATGTTTATTGAGCGAAAACACCTAAAGCACCACGAGGCTCCGGCAGGGGATGTTGTACTCTTTTGCACCAACTTTCTCTCACTCTTTCTTCCTGTTTCTCGAGTAACGCCCCGATGGACTGGCGTCCCATCCGGCTGGATACATGTAAACTTACATACTTACTCAAATATACATACATAAATATTCTTACATGCATTTATACATATGTGTGTATGCGTACACATACACACAAACATATGTACATATATATACATAGGGAGAATTCACAAAAAAAAAAAAGACGAAGACAGGTGGTGTAGAAAACAAACAGATGTATTAGCATAACGCTGGGGAATTGAAAAAGTCTTTAACGTTTCGAGCCTACGCTCTTCTACAGAAAGGAACACAGAAAGAAACAAGGAGAGAAAAATAAATGTGTGTAGTGGTTAGCGATCTATCATAGCGAATATACATACATACATATGATAAATAAATTTAAAAAGGGATAAAACTCTTTTACAAGAATTTTACCAAGAAGCCAGTGTGT
>NC_069007.1:9475214-9476081 GCF_001194135.2 Octopus bimaculoides
CACACACACACACACACACACACACACATGTATATATTAATGTGTGTGCGTGCGTTTGTGTGGAATACAAGAAAAGAACGTAGGTATTGATTTGTTACTTCTTCATTTCATATGTTACGTATGTTTCAGTAGTCAACAACACATGACGTTACACAATAGATGCCACCAGTGGACGCACTCTATAGGATCAGCATAGTAAGCAAACACATCGTCAGACGTCATAACAAACCCTTGGATATGTACGACCTGGGTGTACAAGAGACAGTGGGAGTTTAATGTGATTAACTTTAGAGCAGAAACCTGAATGTTTTAATTGCCTGTGTGTCTATATGTTTGTCCTTGTCCTCACCACTACTTCTTGACGAACGCCGTTTTTTTTTCTTTTTACATCCCTGTAACTTAGCGCGACAGCCAAAAGAGATGGATAGAATATAGTAAAAGACTTTTGAAACAATAAGGAGAATTGGAGTCGATTTGTCCCTGCATCTCTACAGTCCAGTGACTTGAAGTAATAAAAAGATAACGATCATATATATATATATATATATATATATATATATAATCATAAATATATAGGGATTGACAGTAACCTGCTTCTCCAACATGCTGAGAATTCAGAAATAGCAGTCAAAGAACTACTGATTTCAAAACTACAAATTATTACTCCAGATTGATATCAATCTGGAGTAATAATATATTTATGATTATAAATGTTTATGATTATAAATGTTTTTTACCGATAAGGTTTTTTCATACTGAGCTACCCGGCAAAATTGTTAATTATTAATTTTATTACTAATTGACGATTCCCTGCCCTGCATATCTATCTATATATATATATATATATATATATATATATATATATAC
>NC_069007.1:9476156-9476951 GCF_001194135.2 Octopus bimaculoides
ATATATATATATATATATATATATATATATATAATCATAAATATATAGGGATTGACAGTAACCTGCTTCTCCAACATGCTGAGAATTCAGAAATAGCAGTCAAAGAACTACTGATTTCAAAACTACAAATTATTACTCCAGATTGATATCAATCTGGAGTAATAATATATTTATGATTATAAATGTTTATGATTATAAATGTTTTTTACCGATAAGGTTTTTTCATACTGAGCTACCCGGCAAAATTGTTAATTATTAATTTTATTACTAATTGACGATTCCCTGCCCTGCATATCTATCTATATATATATATATATATATATATATATATATATACGATGTTTCTCCGTCGGTTACGACGACGAGGGTTCCAGACGATCCGACCCAACGGGACATCCTGCTCGTGAAATTAATGCGCAAGTTTCTGGGCACTCCAGAGTCACGCTTACCCTTAGCGGAATGTTCAGAGACTGATAACGCCAGTCCTTTGAATTACAGGAACGACTTGTGAACAGGAGAAACGAGAAATAAAGTGCCTTGCTCAAAGTGTACAACGCACAGCTAGGAATCGAACTCACGAAATTTGCGATTGTAAACCGATAGCCCTACACACAGTTACGAGGCCTGTACATAAATTGACAGATTCATACATATATATATATATATATATATGCATATATGTATGCGTATATATGTGTGTAGATGCATATCTATCGAGATGTGTGTGTGTGTGTGTGTGAGCGTATATCCACTCATGTATTCATGTCTCTGTGTGTGTGTGTGTACACACACACA
>NC_069007.1:9476961-9478612 GCF_001194135.2 Octopus bimaculoides
TGTGTGTGTGTGTGTACACACACACACACACACACACACACACACACACACACATATATGCTGTCAAAAGACGTGCGGGTGAGTTACTGAGAAGTTATATATTGAATTCATCTTCATAAAAGTGTATATAATCATGTGTGTGTCTGTGGGTGTGTATACATACATATGCATGTACATATGTATGTATGTATAATAGGGTGCCCCTGCATATTTTGAAGAGGTCTTAGGTTAACAAGTTTTGGGGTCTGACGATACGCCATAAACTTAAACCCTTCATGGACGGGAAACCCAGGGTAATCCCATAAACCGGCCTTTCCCAGTATATATACATATATATATATATTTATATATATATATATATATATATATACAAATATATATATATATATACAAATATTTACACATGTGTGTGTGTATGACGAGAGGAGAAGAGATGAAGGCAGAGAGAGAGAGAAAGAGGAAGAGTTATATAGATATTGTTATATATACTAAGGGATGACTCCAGAAAAAATGGGATTTGATAGGACTGTGAGGAAATAATTTAGCACAGACAGGCAGAAAGATTGATGGAGAGGGAGAGACGAATAGATAGACAAATAAATAGACAGAGACATATAGACAGACTGATAGATAGATAGATAGATAGACACACAGATAGATAGATAGATAGACACAGATAAATAGATAGACAGACGGACAGATGGATAGATAGATAAATAGATAGATAGATAGATAGACAGATAAATAGATAGACAAACAGACAGATGGATAGATAGATAAATAGATAGACAGACTGGTAGGCAGACAGGCAGGTAGGCAGACAGATCGAGAAAATAAAAAAGAGAACGGAACGAGAGAGACGTGAAGGAAGATAATGGATAAAAGACGAGAAGAATGAATGGTAAGGTGTTTATGCTGTGACGTCAGAAATCTAATTAATATTCGGCTAGGTATACATGTTTCAGTGACGTCAGCCGTTGTTGTTAAAACCTGTACGTGGGCGTCCGTCTCTCGTGCACGTTTGTGTACGGTCGAAAGGCCAACCTGCTTGTTGCTCCGTTGATTATTTCTTGTGTGGATGCCACACAACACGGGCACCGCCCACAGTCATTCACCTCTATCATCACTCATTCACTGGTTGTAACTACAACAACAACAACGAAAAGAAAAATAACGTCCATGATGTTGTTATTGGTGGTGGTGTTGGTGATAATGATGATAATGGTTGTGATGGTGGTGGTAATAGTGGGGGTGGTGGTGATGGTGGTGATGATGATAATAATAGTGGTGGTGGTGATGATGATGATGATGACGATGATAATGGTTGTGATGGTGATGATGGTGGTGGGGAGGATGATGATGATGACGATGATGATGGTGGTGATGGTGATGATGGGGTGGTGGTGGTGATGGTATGATGATGATGGTGGTGGTGCTGATGATAATGATGGTGATAAAGGTGATGATGGTGGTGGCGTAGGTTGGGATGGTGAGGATGCCCATGACGACGATGATGCCTATGAGAGCCACAATAACAATAATAGCATTTTAGTAATCAAAACCACCACCACTACCATCACCACCACCACCACTACCACCAACACCACCACCACCACCGCAAACACCGCAACCACCACCACCACCACCACCA
>NC_069007.1:9479669-9480679 GCF_001194135.2 Octopus bimaculoides
ATATATATATATATATATATATATATATATATATATATATATACATATATATATATATATACACACAGTCGCTGCTTTCTCGTGTACGAGCAAAGTCATTGCTAGAAAGAATCATTGAAACGAGTCATTGATAATTCAATGTGAGGCCCTTGTATGACTCTTGAGCCCCACCAAAAGTTTGCACACGGTTGTATTGGCTGGCAGAGGGAGCAGGTGCCACAGTATGGGGTCTTTTGACATGCCTTTTTAATCCTCCAACTTAACGGCACACCTTTCCAAAAGGTTGCACATGTTCTGTTGTCAAGAATAGCTGCATCATAATTTACAAAGGGATCGATTCCCCTGTCTTCTTCGATGGCTGACCAGACCTGCACGACTTAAGCATTTCCTCCTAAAAATCACACACGTGAAAATCAATACTCCTCCATTTTCTACACGTTCATTCTTTCTAAGCTTTCCCCTGATCTTCTCGTGCTTCATTCTCTCTCTTTCTAAGCTTTCCCCTGATCTTCTCGTGCTTCATTCTCTCTCTTTCAAACTTCGAGGACTCTTTTCTTGTGCTCTTTTCCTCCGACTATTTCGGTCATGTGCTTCTCCTCTCTCCCAATCAATATCTGAAATTCCTGTTTGTGTCAAAGCAGTTTTAAGGCCATCTTTGGACCTCGTTTTGGGTTTATATCCTGGCCTTTTACGATCATTCAGCTCACCATACAAAAGTTGTTCGTGGAGGCACAATGGCCCAGTGGTTAGGGCAGCGGATTCACGGTTTCGATTGAAAGACCGGACGTTGTGAGTGTTTATTGAGCGAAAACACCTAAAGCTCCACGAGGCTCCGGCAGGGGTTGGTGGCGAACCCTGCTGTACTCTTTCACCACAACTTTCTCTCACTCTTTCGTCCTGTTTCTGTTGTGCCTGTAATTCACACTCTGCGTCACACCGAATCTCCCCGAGAACTACGTTAAGGGTACACGTGTCTGTGGAGTGCTCAGCCACTTGCACGTTAATTTCAC
>NC_069007.1:9481317-9482694 GCF_001194135.2 Octopus bimaculoides
TAGAATAAGTAGCCAGCTGAAAAAAAAAAAAGAAAAAAAAATGAAGTACAGGGGTCGATAATCTCGATTAAAATTCTTCAAGGTGGTTCCTCAGCATGGTCGCAGTCTAATGACTGAAACAAGTAAAAGATTAAAGCTAATTTGCATATTTGCAATTAATATTTAAATCTTTTACTCCAAATTTTGGCAACAAAATCGCTACCAACTGTCTCTAGTGTTTTATTCTTCTACTTGTTTCGGTCATTTGACTGCGGCCATACTGGAGTACCACCTTTAGTCAAACAAATCGACCCCAGGACTTATTCTTTGTAAGCCTAGTACTTATTCTATTGGACTCTTTTGCCGAACCGCTAAATCACGGGGACATAAACACATCAACCACACACATATATATACATATACATACGCACGCACACACATACGACGGGCTTCTTTCAGTGTCCGTCTACGAAATCCATTCACAAGGGTTTGGACGGTCCGAAGCTATAGTAGATGACAGTTTTTCAAAGTTCCACGGAGCAGAACTGAACCCACAACCATGTGGCTGGAAAGCAAACTTTTTACCACACAACCACGCCTGCGCCTGTTTGCAGACGATTTATTTTTTTATTTTTATTTCTAAAGAAGAAACAACACAACATTTTTAAACATCCAGCCTTGCCTCTACGTCCTTAGCGCACCCTTAGGTGTTGGCGTCGCCTAATGAGTTTATATTGCTTCTCACGTCCATCTCACTAGGTGGCGCTTCTGCCTAATTTTCGAACCATCGGCCAACGAAAACGTCTTGGAGATCAAGAAAATTTGGCCAAATGCAAATAGCAACATCTAGAAATGGAAATATTAAATAAGAACAAAAGCAACAACAAGAATAGTGGCTGTAGCAACATCATCAGCAGCAGCACCATCTGTAATAATAATAGCAGCAGCAACAACAACAACAACAAAAATAAGAACAAAAAGAATACCACTACAAACAACTTCAGCAAAAAAACCCAACAATAATAGCAGACGGTGAGACAAAGTAATAAATCAGAAACTCTAAAGTGACTTGGTCAGATGTTGGTGAAACTAACAATGGTGGTGATTATAATTGGTGTTGGGGTTACGTCTGGCGTAGCATGTGCTTGTGTATATATGCTTGTATAAAAGTATGTATGTATGTATGTATGTGTGTGTGTGTGTGTTTATGTATACTCTTTTACTCTTTTACTTGTTTCAGTCTTTTGACTGTGGCCATGCTGGAGCACCGCCTTTAGTCGAGCAAATCGACCCAGGACTTATTCTTTGGAAGCCTAGTACTTATTCTTTCGGTCATATATATACAGTATATATATATATATATATACATATATATATAACTATATATATATACATATA
>NC_069007.1:9482967-9483668 GCF_001194135.2 Octopus bimaculoides
GTATATATATATATATATATACATATATATATAACTATATATATATACATATATATATGTATGTATATACATACCCCGACACTGGTATCTGAGTGTATGTGTCTGTGTATGCACTTGTATACGTTTGTGTAGATGCTTGAGGTATAGACTCATAAAAACACAAACATATACATATATACATACAAGTATATATATCTATAATACGCACTCGCACGCAAACATATGAATATGTGTACCTTAGTGTCTGTGTGTGTGTGCACAAGTCTGTATATGCTAATTACTACTGTCAGTGCACGCGCGCGGGTATGTGTGTGTACTATTGCTAAGTCAATGTATGTATATATGCATTTACGTTTATGTATGCATGTATTTATGTATATATGCATGTGTATGTTTTTGTGTGTGTATATATATATGTACGTATATATATACACACACATACACACACACACACATACACATACAGGCGGCGAGCTGGCAGAAACGTTAGCACGCCGGGCGAAATGCTTAACGGTATTTCGTCTGTCGCTACGTTCTGAGTTCAAATTCCGCCGAGGTCGACTTTGCCTTTCATCCTTTCGGGGTCGATAAATTAAGTACCAGTTACGCACTGGGGTCGATGTAATCGACTTAATCCGTTCGTCTGTTCTTGTTTGTTCCCTCTATGTTTAGCCCCTTGTGGGCAATAACGAAATACGTAT
>NC_069007.1:9483678-9488831 GCF_001194135.2 Octopus bimaculoides
CGAGCTGGCAGAAACGTTAGCACGCCGGGCGAAATGCTTAACGGTATTTCGTCTGTCGCTACGTTCTGAGTTCAAATTCCGCCGAGGTCGACTTTGCCTTTCATCCTTTCGGGGTCGATTAAATAAGTACCAGTTACGCACTGGGGTCGGTATTATCGACTTAATCCGTTTGTCTGTCCTTGTTTGTCCCCTCTGTGTGTAGCCCCTTGTGGGTAGTAAAGAAATAACACACATACACATACAGCGTGCGAGGGATAAATTGTCACAATTTTATGCTTTTAATTTCGCACATGCGCATTGCTTGTATTTGAATTTGTCGACTACACAGTATAGTAGGGTCACTTGGGCACCGTCTGGGAGAAAAAATAGCACCATGACGCATTTCGCTCTGCCAGAAATTTGGAAGCAACATGCTTTACTGCTTGGTATTTGTGCCAGGAGCTTCAGAGTGTTTGGGTGCCAGTCTGAGGACACTGCAGAGGTTTCGGTGAGAGTTGAATGAGTCTAATGGTGATTAAGAAGGTACGGCAGCTCGGAAAACTGACCCTGATCGTTCTGATAAGAAAAGAACTCCTGAATTTGTTGGGGAGAGCCAGGCCATGATTGACAAAGATCTTTCCAAGTCAATCAGGTCTATCACCAGAGACATGTGAGTGTCCGAGTTTCTTATCAGGCAGGTAGTGCATGAAAACATTCCTCATGCAAAATGAGAAAGGGCCAATTGTTATCCTAAGCTATCAAAGACAAGAGGAAAGATCGCGCTTCGAAGCTTTTGAACAAACTCAAAGCATCCTCATCAACCGAACATGCATTCGTTTTTCTCAGAGGAGAAAAATTTCTGCCAGGATCAGATGATGAACACACAGAACAAGTGTTGGCTTGCTGTGTCCCTAAAACATGTACCAAGATTGATAAAAATCAAACATCCAGTCAACATCATGGTGTTTGGAGTGATCACATGTAATGGTGACGTCATGCCTCCATTCATCTTCCCACACGGCCTCATACTAAACACGGAGTCTACATTAAGTGCCTGGAGGAGGTACTGCTTCCCTGGTTGATGAGGGTGACTGCTGGAAGACCCTATGTCTAGCAACAGGAGAACCTAGTAACGGCTGTCAGACAATTTCTGCAACTATATCACCCCTAACATTTGGCCACCTAACTCCCCAGACTGCAACATCTTTGGTTATTATGTGTGGGGTGCAATTGAGAGTGAGACCAACAAAGCTCCTTGTGACACCAAAGATTAACTGAAGGCAAGGATTATGGCAGCATTCACCAACTTAAACAAGGAAACCGTCCAGAAGAGTTGCAGGAGATTCCGAAGTTGTCTGGAAGCCGTCGCTGGAGCCAATGGCGATTTCATCGAAAAAATCTACTCTTTAGTATTTCAAGACATCTTATTGTAATTTTCGTAATATATCTTTTAAATGCGATATCAGTGTTATTTTCAGTTTTGCGTAATTTAGAAGACAATTTATTCATCGCACCTTGTATGTATGTATGTATGTATGTATATGTATGCATGCATGCATGTATGTATATATATATAAACAAATAGTAAATGAGTATATGCATATATACGTACAGGTATGTGCATACCGACATCCACCTGTATGTATAGGTGCATATCTGGGTACAGGACATTGCAAACAAAACGTAGACGAGAAAACACACAAGCCACATAGAGAACATTCTTCTTCATCAGCTACTCCCGTTTTAACACCGGCGTATGTATGCACGTATATATGTATGTATGTATGTATATGTTTTTCTACATATGTATTTACGTCTATGTATGTATATATGTATGTATGTTTTTATGTGTATGCGTGTGTGAGATAGGAAAACGAATGAAGACATTTCTACCACTGCTACCACCACCAACACCACCACCACCACTACTGCTGCTGCTACTACTACTACTACTACCACCATCACCACCACCACTACTACTACTACTACTTTTATGTTTATCTCGTTAGGTGTCCAAACATGGATATTCAAGACGTCGCTTCTCCCCTGAGATATTAGAATAAAACGACTTAGGTTGAAATGGCCGAAAGGGTTAATGTTGGTGGTTAGGGATAGTGGTAAAGGTGGTGGTGGTGGTGGTACTGTGATAGTGACGGTTGCTTGGGGATGGTGGTAGTGATGATGATGGTAGTGGCGGTGGAGATGGTTTTGGTGTTGGCGGTTGTAGTGGTAACGGTATTGTTGAAGGTAGGTAATGTTTTCTAGGTGGTGGTGGCTTCTTACTACACAGCCACTCCTGCGCATATATATATATAAAACTATATATATATATATATATATATATATACATATATGTGTGTGTGTATGTGTGTGTGTATATATATATACATATATACATATGTACATATATATATATGTATGTATATATATATATATATATATATGTATATGCGTATATAATATACATACATACACACACACACATATAGGCACAGGAGTGGTTCTGTGGTAAGAAGCTTGCTTCCCAGCCACATGGTTCCGGGTTCGGTCCTATTGTGTGGCACCTTCGGCAAGTGTTTTCTACTATAGCCTCGGGTCAACCAAAACCTTGAGAGTGGATTTGGTAGACGGAAATTGAAGGAAGCCCGTCGTATATATATATATGTATATATATATATATATGTATGTATATATGCGCCTGTGTTTGTCCCCCCTCCAACCATCGCTTGACAACTGATGCTGGTGTGTTTACGTCCCTGTAACCTACCGGTTCGGTAACAGAGACCGATAGAATAAGTACTAGGCTTACAAAGAATAAGTCCTGAGGTCGATTTGTTCGACTAAAGGCGGTGCTCCAGCATGGCCGTAGTCGTCAAAATGACTGAAACAAGTAAAAGAATATATGGTTATAACATTATGCATTTTTTTTATTGTTTATTTTTTGCCAGGCAGAAAACAGCTTTTTCAGGAATGTTTTGTTTCCTCTTTCATCTGAAAAGAAAAAAAAAAATTCTGTAAATTATTAAATATTTAATTCAAATTCCAATATCTCTATATTTATAAAACAGCTGTTTCAGCATTTCGATCGTTATCAGTGCAAAAAATTACAGAGAATTTAGTAGCTATATTAATTAATTATATTTTATGCAATAGAATTTAGCAAATAAATAACTACATCGATAAATAAATAGCCAAAAATAATTACGTAAAGGTAAATAAAAATATTCGAAAGAAGGGAATTAAAAAAATTATTTGACCGTTGCATTTCAAATCGGGGGTAACGGAAGATTTATGAACAGAAATTAGAATAGTTTTGGCAGAATATTGCATGTTCTGATCTCCATTGTTACAGAGATAAGACACAAAACCTTTACATGCTCTCTCGATCTTCCGAGAAATAACAACTAAATTTTTCTTAAACTACATTTGATAGCGTCAAACGAAATGGATGAAACACTATGCTATGAATATAATCTTTGATTGAACTCACAACCGTCCAAACACTTAATGGGCATCACAGATCCATGTTAAATATACCATCTCTTATGATAATATTGTAAACAAATTTTGGTGTTTAAACTTTGTTAACGATTGTCGAGGGTTGGGAGCTCCATATATCTATCGACCCCTTTCGGTGTCGATAAAATTAAACCCAGTTGAACACGGAGGTCGTATGTAATCAACTTTTTCCCCTGCCCCGAAATTGCTGGTCTTCTGCGAAAATTTGAAACTAGTATTATTATTATTATTATTATTGAGTGAGAGAGCAGTGCATGCCATCAAAGTGACACTGGGGTAAAATATACGAAGCCCATTATACCCATCATGACTACCCGTCTGATTATATGGGTTCACCAGGCACATGCATCACAACCATATGTGCGCGATATGGTGAACTCATACCAAGATAAACAGCGCATGACTTCGCAGGTGGGGCCCAGTTAGAATTTTCTTCAGGTCGAGTAGCCTATCTCGCCCAAAAGGTCCCTGAATAAGGTTTGTTTAAGGATGTTGAACAAAACACCCATGTTTCCAAAGGTGAATTATCCAAACCCCAAAGAATTCCTTTCAACACATGGCTATGATGCTCCTCCACTACTTCTGCTCATGATCAGAGATGCACATATCGTCAGCCACCAAGGGACATGCTCAATTGGTTAAGGTCAAACAACTGACAAGCAAATCTGTGGTATTGAGCAGAATATCTGCAGTAGCCCATCTTTTATACCAAGACAAAACAATGTACATGAAATCACTTCCGATCAATTAAGATCAGAGGCCATGAGAGCCACTGCCTGGTACTGCATCCGGGCATTTATTATTATTATTATTATTATTATTATTACTATTACCATTATTTGATAAAAACTCACAGCTTACTTTTCTGGGTATGATGGAAAGTGTTAGCTTTGTATCAGTCATTGTATTGCGGCCATGCTACAGCAGCGTCTTGAAGGGTTTACTCGAACAAATTGACCATAGTGCTCTTTTAAAGTCTCGTACTTATTCTGTGAGTCCCTGTTGCCAAACCACTACCTTATGGGGACTTAAACAAACCAGCACCGGTTGTCAAGCGTGAATATGTGTGCGTGCGTTTGTATTTGTGTTTGTGTTTGTAGCTTAAGTTTGCTTCACAACCGGGATTCGTTTGTAAGTTATGTTATTGTAAGCATCTGTAAATTGCATGCTGGTGCCATGAGAAGTGTTTCTATATTGTGACGGTTACAGAATATAGAAAGAAGTGTAAAACCGATAACTATATAATCCAACTAAAATATCTCAGTTACACTAACGTAAACAGAATTACTTTTTAGCCTTAAAATACATTGTACATATTCAAAGAACTTTCTTGGTTTAGTGCTGCATAATGTTCTTCTGGTGATCTTTTATTCTTTTACTTGTTTCAGTCATTTGATGGTGGCCATGATGAAGCACCACCCTTTAGTTGAAGAAATCAACCCCTAGAATTATTCCCTGTAAGCCTGGTGCTTATTCTATCAGTCTCATCTGCCAAACAACTAAGTTATGGGGATGCAAACACACCAACATTAGTTGTCAAGTAATGATGGTAGGGAGACAAACATACACACACATTTATATATGACAGGCTTCTTTCAGTTTTTGTCTACCAAGTTCACTCACGAGGCTCTGGTCGGCCTGAGGCTACTGTAGAC
>NC_069007.1:9489996-9494209 GCF_001194135.2 Octopus bimaculoides
ATGTATATGTGTATGCGTATGTGTGTATGTGTGTGTCTGAAAGTTCGTGTGTATGTACGTGTGTTTGTGTGTATGTATGTATGTATTAGTATGTGTATATGTGTGTAGGTGTGTATGTGAGTTTGTATGCACGTATGCGTATGTGTGTATGTATGTGTAAGTATGTATGTGTATGTTTGTGTGTGTGTGTGTGTGTGTGCGTGCAAAAGGCAGTGAGAAGAGAAAGATAGAAAGGAGAGAAAGACGAAGTATAGAATAGATTGAAACTGAGAGAGAAAGAGGAGAGGCAGAGAAAGGGAGAGAGATAGGGGGAGAGAGCGTCTGTGCGCCCGCGCGTGTGTATGAGAGAGAGAGAGAGAGACAGACAGACAGACAGACAGTGTGGTTTGACATTAAGATGACTAGTTAGGGTGTGTGTGTGTGTGAGAGAGATTGAGGGAGTGAGAGAGAGAGAGAGGATGAGATGATAGCTCTAACGTGTGTGAACGTGACAAGAATTTTTAATGAGTATTTCTTTCTCTCTTTCTCTCTCTCTCTCTCTCTCTCTCTCTGTTTGGAGAATTACTCTACGATGAGAGGTCAGAGAAAGTCAAAGACGGTAAGCGTCATAAACAAGTCGAAGACACTGGAACATTGGGTGGATGGGCGACTGGTGATACGGGTGACTGGACGACAGGGTGTCAGGGTGACAGGCCGACATGGCGACATACGTATATCTTTTTACTTGGAGAACCGCCTCAAAGGGTTTTAGTCGAACAAATCGACTCCAAGACTATTTTCGTAACGCAAGGATTTGTTCTATGGGCTCGTTTGCCGAACCGTCAAGTTACAAAGACGTAAACACACCAGCATCGGTTGTCAAGCAGTAGTGGGGGACAAACCATCACACACATACGATGTGTGTAGGTGTGGACGTGGTGGTTATGTGACAAGAAGTTTCCTTCCCAATCACACGGTTCTGGGTTCGTCCTAATGCAGTGTGTGTGCCTCGGACAAGAATCGTCTTCTATATCCCTGGCCAGACCAACGATTTTTGAGATGGTTTGGTTGACGGATAATTGAAAGAAATCCGTCCGTGAGACAGAACCCGAAACGGCGTACTTGATAAGCGGGATTGCTAACCACATAGCCATGCCTAACACAGCAAAGAACAAAAATAAATAGCTTCTTTTTAATCATATATGCTTTATTTCTATTGCTTGAACTCTTTTAATGTATTTCTCAAGAAATTCAGCACAATCATGTCTTCTTCGATCACCAAATTTAGTTCAGTGTCAATATATACAGAGTCCCCCCCCCCTTCAAAATCGCCAAAGTCAATTTCATATAAATTATTGTCAAACTCGATTTTGTCGCCGTCAACATGAATTCCATCAACTTGAATGCCGTCACTACCGGACGAAATGAATTTATTTTATTTTGTCTTTATCAACATGGTCTCTCTCTCTCTCTCACTCACACACACACACACACACACACACACACACCACACCACCACCACCACCACCACTACTACTACTACTACTGCCACCATCAACATCACTATAGATTTCAGTAACAAACCTCATTTCAGTCCAACTTCGTTTATGTCTACTTTTTCTTGCTGCCAATGTATCTCTACTCTGAGAATACAAACGCTATCTGCCTCTCTCTCTCTCTCTCTCTCTCTCTCTCTCTCAATATGATTGCCTCTCTTGTCCGTCTATCTCTATCTGCCTTTCTTTAACCTCACCACCAGGACATCATCCTCTGCTAAATATTGTATCCTAAACATATCTCTTTCTCTTTACTTTTCCCACCCCAACCTACAGTATGTCATTAACATTTCTCTTTCCCACTTTCCCTCTCACCGTATTTTTATCTCGCTCTTCGCCTCTCCCTTCAACTAACCATGGAATACATTTGGCCTTATTGTATTAATATACTCCTCTCTTCTTTCGTCTCTACTCATATTCCTCCTGTCTCTCTCCCCCTCTCTCTCTCTTACTTTTAATCCACCTCTCACTCACTAAGGTATAACGGGCGAACGAACAAGCAGATTGTATGTATGTATGTATGTATGTATCTATCTATCTATCTATCTATCTATCTATCTCTCTCTATATATACATACATACATACATACACACACACTCACACACACACACACACACACACACACACACACACACACACACACACACACACACACACATAACACGTGGTATACCAGACCACCGGATGTTGACGTCCGTGATTTCCTTGTCTCGACATCTTGCATTAACCGGGAATTTTGGATAGGTTTTATTCTATAACTTATTTCAATCATTAGACTGCGGCACCACCTTGGAGGGTTTTTCGGCGGACCTATCGACCTCGGAACTTATTTTGAAGTCTGACGCTTATTCTATCCGTCTCGTTTAGCCGAGTTGCTAAGTTACAGAGACGTAAACAAACCAACACGCCGACACACCGGTTGTCAAGTAGTGTTGGGGGGACAAATACAAATACACAAACACACACAGATACATACTCACTCACTGATCCACTCACAAATAATAACAGTAACGATAAAAATAGTAGTAGTGGTGGTGGTGGTAGTAGTAGTGGAAGTAGTGGTAGTAGTAGTAGTAGTAGTAAATGAAAAATATTTGTTACTTTGTCTTGACCGTCTTGAATTCTGTGAAGAACAACTTACATAAATCTTATGAAGCAAAATAAAATGAAAATAGAATAAATAAATAAATAAATATACGAATAAGAAATAAAAATAAAAATGTAAAAAGAAACCTACGGATCTACAGATACGCGTGCATAACTCAACAATGTCCTCAAGGAAAGGCACACTCTGCAAACCAATATAAAGGTTATATACGTGACCTTTTTCCCTGGAAACTCTATGATAATACTAACCTTGATAGCGAACATGTCAAGTGCAGCAGATAGCAACGGAAAGCTTAACAAGCAAGAGACAGTGAGATGTATACACTGCCCTAAAAGTACCCATTAAATAGCATGTGTGTGTGTGTGTGTGGACGATAAGTTTCCCGAAAATTCGAGGGCGATTCTGATCTTGACAGTGTGCACGTTAAATGCTGTAGATAGCTAAGAAATGCTTAAAGAAACGAAAGTGATAGTTAGATGCTCAATCCGTCCCGAAAATGCCGATTAAATAACATATCTGGAGAAAAGGTAGTGAGATGTAGTAGGATAAATAACACTGTAAAACATGATTTTTGTCCTTGGGTAGCAAGTGTTATTTCCTATTTGCTTATCCGTAAAAAGTATGCAAAATGGCTAACATTTCCTTCAAAGTTTGCTTTTCTTACATTTATTCAAACACCAAAGAATCCCCCTGAACAGCAAGGCTGTGGTGCTTCTCCACCATTCCTGCTCATGATCAGAGATGCCCATATTGTCAGCCACTAATGGACATGCTCAAGTGGTTAAGGTCAAGCAACTGCCAAATAAATCTGTGCTATTGAGCAGAATATTTGCTATAATGATATTTCTGCTTCAGCAACTCAGTGCTGAATCTGTCTGAAATGTAATGGAAAATGGGTCAGTTTCAAAACATTTATGTCCAGGTCGCAAAAGCAAGGTTTGAAGAGAATAGTAGTTCTTTCCATTAATTTCTTGATAGAAGCAGATAGGAAATGACACTTACAGACCAATGACAGAAAGAAATTGAAATTTTGTTACACAGTATAATCCGCCACCAAATTGCCGATTAAGTCAAATTTTTGTAGAAGATAAGTCAGCTTCCAGAAAACTCGACGGTGATGCTAACCTTGGTAGTGAGTGAAATCTTGTATTTTTGATGGAACTCAGGGCCTTCTACGCATTACAAGCAATACAAGGCCTTTTACGCGATACAAGGTGCATTCAAGAAATTTTCAGATATTTTCAGGTGAGACATTTATTAATTCCAAAGAATTGGCGCAGGAGTGGCTGTGTTGTAAGTAACTTGCTTACCAACCACATGGTTCCGGGTTCATTCCCACTGCGTGGCACCTCAGGCAAGTGTCTTCTACTATAGCCTCGGGCCGACCAAAGCCTTGTGAGTGGATCTGGTAGACGGAAACTGAAAGAAGCCCGTCGTATATATATATATATATCTATATATATATATGTATATATATATTTGTATGTGTGTTGGTGTGTCTGTGTTTTCCCCCCACCATCGCTTGACAACCGATGCTGGTGTGTTTACGTCCCCGTAACTTAGCGGTTC
>NC_069007.1:9497374-9498396 GCF_001194135.2 Octopus bimaculoides
TAATGAAAAAAAGGCATCGGGGGGTATGCATGCCCTGCGCGCAGACAAATTTTTTTCGCAAATTCTAGTATGGCTTACAATGTGTTTCTTACCCATCCTTTTTAATTGAACTGAATGAATTTTTTCTTTTTCAAGTATCACCATTATAATATTTATTCTCCGGTGATATTAAGAAACAAAGTCGTAAATAAACGAAACACAAACACACACACACACACACACACACACACACACAGTCGCATATGTATGTACATGTGTATGTATGTATGTATGTATGTATGTATGTATGTATGGGCGTTCGATTCATATGAAAAAGAAAGTGAACAAAATAATATGACCACTTGCTCATCGGGAAATTTGTAAGTTCGATTGTTTTTTTTTATTGATAATCAAACCAAGCGTTCTTCATTTCGATCCGCTCACTCAATGAGTATTTCTGCGGTGAAATGTGAAAATCTGTTCTGCTGTTTTCTAGTAATTTTACAAACACACAAACAGACAAAGACGAGAGATTACAATACCATGCGCAGTGTAAAATAATAATAATAATAATTATAATAATAATAATAATATTCGTCCCCAGCGAAGAATTCTGTTTGGACCTGCAAAAATTCTTTGCCGGGTTCTTGAAGCATGACCAGTAAACAAGTGTCACCTTAGTCTGCTGGCTGTGGACAGCTGACACTTTCCATCATACCCAGCAAAATAATGTCGTCTGGGTAATGAAAATATTTGCATGACTTGAGCGCACACATGTCGATAAGTCTTTGGGAGTCAACTATGTAAAAGTTTTGGAAACACTGGTTGAAATGCAACAGGAACTTTGGTAGAGAAACGTAATTGAACATAAAAATTATAATCGTAATACTGTATCGCGGTCTTCAATCCCGGTCTTCCTTTAGTAATCGTCTTGTTTAAGATCGATGTATAGAATTATGTATATATGTAGGTATACTGTAAAGTGTTAAAATATATGTATAATCTCCTAAAATAATAATGAACGTTGTCTTTATATATATATA
>NC_069007.1:9498685-9501162 GCF_001194135.2 Octopus bimaculoides
TATATATATATATATATATATATATATATGATAGAGCAGGGGGTGAGAGGTGAAGACAGAGGAGATAAATTTCAAAGAGAGCGTCGTATGAATGAGAAAGGAAGGGATGATAGATGAATAACGAAGGAAGGAGTGAAAACAGCCGATAAACGGTGTTTTAAGTGTGAGTACATGTGTGTGTAAAAGAGAGGCATGTTTACGTGTGTGTGTGTGTAATAATAATAATAATAATTACAATAATACAGAAACATAATTTCGGCAATAAACTCGCGCATAGTTGCAGTAGTTCGGTATGGCGCTAGAATCCTGAAGTGGACAGATAAGGAGCTAAAGGAGGTGGCCAGGAAGGAAAGAAAGCTTCTAACGATGCATGGAGCCCATCATCCACGTGCAGACACTGATCGCTTATACATGAAGAGAGCAAGTGGAGGAAGGGGACTGATAAGCGTGGAAGACTGCGTGCGTATCGAAATCGAGAGCATAATGAGATTCCTAGTCCAAAGGAGGTGAAACCTTGCTAGTGATAGGAACGAGGGAGTATTGAGAGCAGAGAGAAAAGGGAAAATAAAGGAAGAAGTACAAAAAGGACATGAAGAAGAATTACGCAAGAAGGGATTACACAATCAGTTCCATGTAGCCACAACAGAAATTCTGGAAAACAGGTGGGATTGGCTGATGAAAGGAACCCTAAAACAAGAGACCGAGAGCACTATAATGGCAGCGCAGGACCAAGATCTGGCCACGAACTGGAGGGTCAATCTGAGGAATGAGTAAGTGCCTCTGCTGTGCAGCATCTGCGATAGAGTGGCTGAAACCATTGCCCATAGCACGAACGAATGCCCTAGACTTGCCCCAAACCACTACAAGTTGTGGTGATACGACCAGGTAGCGAAAGTGCTACATTGGAAACTGTGCGAAAAGTGGGGGCGGGGGTAGAGAGAGGCAAGACGTGGTATGAGCACAAACCGCAGAGAGCGGCGGAGTCGGAGACTAGCAAAATCCTCTGGGATTTCCCAGTCGACACAGGTCAGGTGCTAGAGCATAACAGAACAGACCTAATGGTGGTGGAGAAGATGCACCACATATGCTATATACTTCATGTTGAATACCTCTTTGACTCACGAATGGTCAAGAAAGAAGGCGAAAAGATAGACAAAAGACAACCCCCTTAAGTACGAAATGGCCCGGCTATGGAAAATGAAGAAGGTGAAGATAGTTCCAATTATTGTTGGGTCCTTGGGAACAGTATCAGAAAGTATCAAGAGGAATATAAAGGAAATTGGAATAGAGTGCCCTGTAGAACTGTTAGAAAAGGTTCGCCTCCTTGGCACGGCCAGAATAATCAAGAAAGTATTAGATAGCTGAAAAGAATGGATAGCATGGTAACGTAGGCTGTAGGTAGTAAGCCCGCTACGCATGTAAGACTCCAGGGGCTGCTACAAAACCTGTGATAAAGAGTAATAACAAGAACAACAGCAACAAGAACAGCAACAACAACAACAACAACAATAATAATGATAATAATAATAATAATAATAATAATAATCCTTTCTACCAAAGGCACAAGGCTTGCAATTTCAGGGGAGGGAACTCGTCGATTACATCGTCCCAGTGTTTCACTGGTACTTATTTAATCGACCACGAAATGATGAAAGGCAAAGTGAAACTCGGCGAAATTTGAACTCAGAACGTAATGACGGACGAAATGCTGCTATGTATTTTGTCCGGCTTATTCTGCTAGAGGTTTCAAATTTTGGCACAAAGCTAGCAATTTTTTCTTTTTTTTTTTTAGGAGGAGATGAGAGTCAATAACTTCTCCTTTATTTTATCGACTTCCGAAAGAATGAAAGGCAAAGTTGAATTCGCCGAAATTTTGAGATCAAATCTGCTGAAAATAGAACCCAGTGCACTGATTTGTTCTGGGACCTAAATAACTGTTAAAACGGTATTGGATTCGACCCGAAACCATTGTACAAGACAAAACGCTCAGCGATGTTTCTTCCGGTTCTCTACGTTCAGAGTTCAAATTATAGCAAGGACAACTTTACTTTTTATCCCTTCGAGGTCGATAAAATAAATACCAGTTGAACACTGGAATCGATGTAATTGATTTGTCCTCTTTCCCTCAAGATTCCTGGTCTTGAATTCTGCAACAGATCGGGGTCATGTTCGGCTGAAATTTCGCTTACTTTTATGCCATGAAAACCGAATAACCGGTTTTATGAGTCTTAGAACTGAGCTAAAAGAAAATCCGAAACAAACATGGTTCTGACTTCAATACCACTGCGTGGCACCGTGGACAAGTGTCTTCTATTATGGCCTCGGGCTGACCAAAGCCTTGTGAGTGGATTTGGTAGATGGAAACTAAAAGAAACCCGTCGTGTCTATCTATTTATCTATCTATCTATCTATCTATATCTATCTATCTATCTATCTATACATACATACGTATTTGTATCTCTCTCTCTCTTTCTCTC
>NC_069007.1:9501306-9506877 GCF_001194135.2 Octopus bimaculoides
AATGTAACCTCGTGGGCATCGGTACCATTTTCCTCTTTCTCAGTTCTTTCATTCTCCGAACTTTCCATCTTTCCGACGAAGGGCTACGCCCGAAACGTCATACACTCTCTCTTTCCTTTCCTGAGCGTCCAATAATACTATCCATATCACGTCCTCACTTTGTTGTTTTTTTGTTTTTTTGTTATTGTTTTTTTGAACTAATATATATATATATATATTCTCGCTGGATTACGTGTTCGTTTCTCTTCTTGTCTTCTGCAATTTTATTTTTGATCTATATATATGAAGATTTTTTCCCTTCCGTCTAGCTGTTTTTCTCTCTACTAAACAGTAAGTTACATTCTGGAACAATCATTTTAACGAATTGTTTTTATTTATTTATCACCTCACGAGATACATCTGCACCACCGGATGCTCCTGAACCAGTTGTTGAGTGTCCCACAAGAGGAATCGATGCTAGATGTGTCGAAACAATTGTCGTGATTAATAATAAATTCTCGTATATTCCATCTTCTTTCCATCGAAATTACCCTAGTGGTTTGGATTTTAACTACTCCTTCTAGCAGGTTAGATGTCCTATTATTGCCATCTCTTATGTGTTTAAATGTACACTGTATTTATATGAATAATATATAGTCTATTGACTAGTTTTTTTCTTCACGCTAGACCATTGGTAGCAAAATATTTCTAAATAATTTTTTGCTACTCTGAAATTTATTAATAATGATTTCATTTATTACATGTATGTATGTATGAGTTATCTTCGTAGTCATAAAGCAAGACCGAGGATTGACTACCTGGCCGCTGGTGATGATGCTACACACCATACTAATCATGTCTGTCGGGCATGTGGAAGGGAGTGTGATTCAGCAGGAGGACTTAAACGACACGCAATGGTACATGGAGCCCAATTACAACAACAGCCAGCTATTGCCAGTAAAGGTTTTGGATGCCAACTCTGTGCAAGACATTGTAGATCTTTGGCTGGGCTAAAAAGTCACATTCGATCACGGCACCGTTAAGTTAAGCTTCGTGCAATGGCCATACTCGATAATGAGGGGGAAGCCATCATCATGTATGTATGTATGTATGTATGCATGTATGTATGTATAGACTAGTGGAAGGATCGGTAGAATGCTGTCACCGTATTCCCTGCGTGGTGTAAGAGGGGACGAAAAGGAGCGAGGGGACTGGGAATCCTCTCCTAGTAAATCCATGTTCCTAAAAAAGACGCCAAGAAAAAGACAAGGGGTTGGGAGAAGGTTAACACCAAATCTCACCCTAGTACTAGGGTCATGCAATGTGCGTGGGTGTAGTACACAAGTGAGGTAAAGATGAGAGAGATAGGGAGTGTGATGATGAAGAGAAGGATGGATGAGGTGGCTCTGAGCGAGACTAAGATGAAAGGTAAGGGAGAGTATCAATTTGGGGATGCGACTGGACGAGTGTCGGGAGGAGGAGGGCTCGTGAGGGAGTGAGCATGTGAAGAAGAGTGTGATGGAGTGGAGGAATATGGTCACACCAACCATATCCCTCAGACATCTCATCTCAACCACATCTAGTCGCCTCCTTTCCGCCACGTCTCTGTACCATATAACATTGTCGGCACAATCACGCCGTCATACACACCCCTTTTCGCTTTCGTACTCAACTTTTTATCTCTCAGCACACCTTTCACAACTCCAAGTATCTTACTCCCCTCCCTCACTCTATATCCCACCTCCTCAGCCAACCGCCATCCGCCGTCACATGTGACCCCAGATACTTAAAAACACTCACTCCTCTAACATCTCATCATTTATACTCACATCCATCCTACCAGCCATTCCACCTCTCATCACCTTACTCTTAGCCACACTCACTTTCAGTTTCCTCCTCTCACACACTTTTCCAAACTCTACCACCAGTCTCCTCAGTTGCTCTTCCGAATCCACCACCAGTACTGTATCCCTAGCAAGCAACAACTGACTCACCTGCCATTTCTCTCCGTTTTCTCCCACCATTTGGGCTCCCCTACCAAAGGTTCTAGCATTTACCTCCCTCACCACACCATCCATATATAAATTAAACAACCACGGAGACATCACACAACCCTGTCTTAACCCCACCTTCACAGCAAGCCACACACTTATTTCACCACTCACCCTAACGTACGCCCTACTTTCTCTATAAAAACTCTGAACAGCTTTAAATAATCTACTATCTACTCCATAGAACCGCAACAACTGCCACATTGCATTCCTTTCCACTTGATCATATACCTTCTCTAGGTCTATAAAGGCCCAATACACCTCCCTCCCATTTGCCAAAAACTTCTCACACATCTGTCTTACGACAAATATTTGATCTGTACACCCACCTTCACTCCTAAAACCGCACTGTTCATCCCCTAGTACACTCATTGTCTGGTTCCTCACCCTAACAACCAGAATTTTCCCATACAGTTTACCAACCACACACAACAGACTTATACCCCTAAAATTTCCACTGTCTGGCACCTTGGGCAATTGGGACCACAGCTTGACAACCAGTTTTGATACGTTTACGTCACCGTAACTTAGAAATTCGGCAAATGAGACCCGATAGAATATATACCACGCTTTAAGAAAATATAAGCACTGGAGTCGATTCATTGAACTAAAAATTCTTCAAGCTAGTGCCCCAGCATGGCCGTAGTCTAATAACTGAAACGAGTAAAATCTAAAAGATAAGCTTGTATCGAGTCGGTCACTGCTGAAGTCGGCGATCTATCGCCATTACTAATGAGATGTCGACTTTGTTGATATCTTGTTCAAATACAAAATATTTGCATTCCTAGAGCTGTCTTTTATGGCCAACTCGCTAATCATGGCAGGCGTTCTGTTGGAGCATCACTGAAGCGTTTCTGAAGATTCTCTGGAAGGTAATCTGAACATGGGTCATAAGATGAGCCAAGCTGTGGCTGACTGACTTCCAAGATTCAGCGATTGTTTTTAACGACAGCAATGAGTGGCGAACGCGCTCTCGACTGACGAAGACTCGTACTGAGATTGTTTGCAGAGAAAAGGTGGGAGGAGGAGAAGGAGGAGGAATTGGGAGGATGGGGAGAGGAATTGGGAGGATGGGGAGAGGAGGATTAAGAGAAGAAAGAAAAGGAAGACGAGGAAGAAAAGGAAGACGAGAAGGAAAAGGCAAAAGAAGAGGAGAAAGAAGTGGAGGAGGAAAAGGAAGAGGAAAACGGGCACAAAAAAGGAGGAAACGGAGAAGAGGAAGAAACAGGAGGAAGAGGGAAAAGAGAAGAGGAAGAGGAGGAGAAGAGGAAGGGGAAGAGGAGGGGAAAGAGAAAGGAGAAGGGGATGAGGGGGTGCACAACCTGACCCAGATTGATAGCATTGTTCTATAAGTTAGATTTCTTTAATTTTATTTTCTGTTTTTGTCTTTTATAATTTCATTTCTTGGTTTCTGCACGGTCAGTTTCTACTTGAACTCGTTTCTTTTGTTAATCTGGAGAGCCAGAGTTGTAGACTGGACAGGATAGAGAGAGAGAATGCAGTATCATCCATCAACACAATCAATGTCGTCATCATCATCTTCATCATCATATCATCACCACTACCATCATCATCATCATCATGGAGCCTCGTGGAGCTTTAGGCGTTTTCGCTCAATAAACACTCACAAAGCTCGGTCTGGGAATCCTAAGTCCGCGAGTCCGCTGCCCTAACCACTGGGCCATTACGCCTCCACATATGATATAAGATAGCCTTATGATATAAGATGTCATTTTTAAAAAATCATTAAAAAACCCAAATAGCCAACAATATCTATGGGGTAATTTAGGTTCTAGTGATTGTATTTCTAATTTTATCTTCATATTTATTACGGAATTCTCCCTACGATAAACTAAGTAAAGAAAGAACATTTTTTATTATTTACTTTAAACAATCTTTTTTATATCAATAACTTAAATAGAAGGGTACTTATATATTACCAATATAATTATCATTTATATTTTTTCTACACGTTTTATTACGATTTCTAGATTAAGACCCTGATACTTAATTTATATACCTATATACTGTTATTGCATGTTAGAATAGCGAAAGATTGTCTTTGACCCAAACGAATTGGATTAATATTATTTGAGGTATATAGAAATAGTTGTAGATTCTACCTACTTAATTATTTTGTCCGTTATAATTTTGTTGGTTTTTAATTGCAATTGCTATGTAGTTGAAAAGTTAACGCTCATGCTCATAATACATAGGGATTTGAATTAATTTTTTTACAATCCAGCCGTCCTTTCTCGCGGAATTTCGTCTACCTTTAAACCTTAGCTCTGATGAGACTTATATATAAAAAAAAATGTATATAAGTCGAAACAAATTGTTGGATATTTTGGTTTTTTTAATGATTTATTTTCTGTTATATTGTATTATATTATATTATATTATATTATATTATATTATATTATATTATATTCATAGTATATTATGTTATATTATAATATAAATAAATTATTAGATTGTTTGGATTGTCAATTGTATCTCTGTATTTAAATCATTGTTTGAGTTTTGCATTAAGTCATTTTTATTATTTTAATATTTATTACTTTGTACTTTTTTGATTTCTATTATAGATCTTTTTAGTGTATTTACTTAATAAATTTTTCTATATGTGATTGTGGATTTTCATGGATGAATTCAATAATTGTGTTTTTTTCTCTAAATTATATATATATATATATATATGTATGTATGTATGTATGTATGTATGTATGTATGTATATAAAGGAATACAAAAAATGGTACAAGAACGCAAAACATCCAGACATGATACAAAAAAGGGACAAGAAAAAACAAGGACGGGTCATTCGGAGTTTTCTTTCCTGAGAGCTATGAACTTTTGAGCACCTCCCTCGTATAAAAAGCGAGACAGAGAGAAAATAGATAGTGATTTGATTTGCCCGTCGCCCTACAATACTGCTAAAACGGCCCAAAGTTCAGTCTACGCACATAACCCAATTGGGTTCGAAAACGTGACCAATTAATTGCAAAGGGCCATTTTTTTAAAACTTCACAACCAAGCATCTCCCATTGGCTACCTAAGATATCGTAACATCCGGTTTGTCACTGTTCTTCTTGTGGTCTTCCAAATTAAGATGATGTTGAAAGAATTCCCTTACCAAAATTTTCCTGATTCTTTTCTGAATTCTTCGTTCATTTTTGAGTTTCTTCATGTCTTTATTTTTCTTCGTTTCTTGCTTGTCCTTCTCTCATTAATCTCTTTTTCTCACTCTTTCTTGCTACACACGCACACGCACACGCACACGCACGCGCGCACGCGCCAAATTTTATTCACCAAATTTCTTGATTTTGTTTTTGGTTTTTACTCTACCAAATTCTGGTGCCTCAAACATTTTAAGTACCACATTTAATATTTTGATTAAAACTATATTATTATATATAGGTATGTATATATGTATATATACACACATATATAAACACACGCACTCAGATATCTGGTATGTATGTATGTATGTACCTATCTATCTATCTATCTATCTATCTCTCAGTGTATATACACACACAC
>NC_069007.1:9507093-9509170 GCF_001194135.2 Octopus bimaculoides
ATATATATATATATATATATATATATATATATATATATATATACATGTATACATGCACATATGTCAATATCTGTTTGTATCTATAGTTACATTTCTACATGTATACACAAAAGTATATAGACAAATATACTCATACTGCAATTTATAAATATAAATACCTTTATACATCCGAATAAAATGTATATGTGTACATGTCTGTGTCGTTATACGAGCCTGTGGTATGTATGCTAAGCATACACACATACTTACACACATATATAAATGAACTGTTTGTTTAAGATGTATGTGTGTGTGTATACATATATACATATATATATCTGAATTATATGATAAATATATATCACATAGCTACATACGCACACACACACACACACACACCCATATGTGTGTATATATATATATATATATATATATAATATATATATATATATATATATATATATATGTGTGTGCACACAAACACATATATACACGCTCTTGCTGGTTAATCATTAAGTCTGGCGTTTCGAACCAAGCACCGCGCCACCTTCGTCGCCTTCAACCGGCACGACAAAAACCACCACCACTACTACTACTACAACTACTACTACTACTACTATTATCACCCAGCTGCTGCTGATAAAGTTGATGACGTTGCAGCTACTGCTGCCACTGCTGCTGCTGCTGCTGTTATGGTTTGTACCGCCATTGTAGCTGTTGCAACCAGCAAGGCAAAGCAAGCAAGCCTACTTTCACTTTTGCTTTTCGCCCTACTCCCACTAACACTCCTGCTGCTACCATAACAACCGTTAGGTCTCTTCTCACTCCCCCTCACTCGTGTTTCTTTATTTATTTGTTTATTTCCTCTTTTTTTGTTCTGTTTCTATCTTACATATCGCATTTCATCCCCTTCGTTTCCAGTCTCGTCTGTATTCTCCATTCTCCACCCACTCACACAGCTATATACGTGTGTGTGTGTGTGTGTATGTGTGTGTGTTTGTGTTCGTGTGTATGAATATATATTCGTATATTTTTGTATATATGCATGTATGTGTGTATGTTTGTATACTTAAGCAGATATACTATCAAAGCATGTATACTTTCTATCTCTGTCTGTCTGTCTGTCTGTCTGTCTCTGTCTCTCTCTCTATCTATATATCTCTCAGACACGTTCGCTCGCACATGTATGGTACTATATGGAAAGATAGATAGATAGATAGAGAGATGGATGGACGAATGACTTTATAAGCAGATTGAAACGTGTTTGTGTGCACACACACACATATATATATATATATATATATATATATATATATATATATATATATATATATATATATATATATATATATATATATATATATATATATATATAAACACAGACATGTATATGTATATATAATCATATAGATACATTCATGTACACACACACATACGCGACAGAGTGACAATAGGTACAAACTATATATTACGTGGTTTCTTGACTACAAGAAATAATCGCTAAATCTATATCAATTCGCGTTCTCCTTAATGTATAAGAACGAAAAACGAATCGAGCCACCTGTTGAAAAGACAATCCTCAACACTTCTTGGAAATACAGATAACTATTATTATTATTATTATTATTATTATTATTTCCTTAATGGTTAATAAAAAAAAATCTTGTGGTTAAAGAAATCATAATTATTATTATTATCATTATTATTGAGTGAGAGAGCAGTGCATACCATCAAAGTGACACTGGGGTAAAATATACGAAGCCCAGTATACCCATCATGACTACCCATCTGATAAGGGTACACCAGGCACATGCATCACAACCATATGTACGCGACAAGGTGATCTCATACCAAGATAAACAGCGCATGACTTCGCAGGTGGGGCCCAGTTAGAATTTTCTTCAGTTCAAATAGCCCATCTGCTCAAAAGGTCCCTGAATAAGGTTTGTTTAAAGATGTTGAACAAAACACCCATGTTTCCAAAGGTGAATTATTCAAACCCCAAAGAATTCCTCTCAACACATGGCTAAGATGCTCCCCCACTACTTTTGCTCGTGATCAGAGATGCACATATCGTCAGCCTATTATTATTATTATT
>NC_069007.1:9509411-9510305 GCF_001194135.2 Octopus bimaculoides
TATATATATAATACAATTGATATATAAGCATATGCATGTATACATACATATATGTACATACCTACATCTACATGTATATATAGATGCATATCCGGGTACATATAAAAACATACATATACACACATACAGACATATATGCACACTTATATTTGCTTAAGATAGTATGCATACACAATACACTTACAAATATAACCATTCATTCATACTTACACATACATATAGCTGGATAATATAGACACACATTGGCACAAATATATGTATTTGTATACATCCTGCATGCCACCCGATCTAACCGTACCATGCACCCTGTAGTATATATTGACATTGCTGATTATACACCCGAATATTAGGCTATCAACATTGTCAGGATTCAAGCCAAGGCCGGAATACTTCTGCCGTAAAAAATCCAAGTTTCACGAGGATTAAATAATCCAATGAAAGTAAGGCAAAGAATATTCTTTAACACATCTTCAATTATAAGTTACACATGTTTCTGTACCGTTTCCATTTACAACGCTAGTTTACGTGAAAATTCTTAAAGAAAAATTACGTAACATTTGCGGTTTTAGGTATTGAAGAGGCACTTCCTCAGACTGGCATCAAAGTTATGCTATTACCTTGCGCATCTATCAGACGTTGTTAGGAAAGTAGCGGGAGGAAATAAAAAGGAAAAATGAAAAGGCGCAGGAGTGGCTGTGTGGTAAGTAGCTTGCTTACCAACCACATGGTTACGGGTTCATTCCCACTGCGTGACACCTTGGGCAAGTGTCTTCTACTATAGCCTCGGGCCGACCAAAGCCTTGTGAGTGGATTTGGTAGACGGAAACTGAAAGAAACCCGTCGTATATATGTATGTGTGTGTATATGTTTGTGTCTGTGTTTGCCCCCCCCCCC
>NC_069007.1:9510545-9511369 GCF_001194135.2 Octopus bimaculoides
CCCCCCCCAGCATCGCTTGACAACCGATGGTGGTGTGTTTACGTCCCCGTAACTTAGTGGTTCGGCAAAAGAGACCGATAGAACAAGTACTAGGCTTCCAGAGAATAAGTCCTGGGTTCGATATGCTCGACTAAAAAAAAGGCGGTGCCCCAGCATGGCAACAGTCAAATGACTGAAACAAGTAAAAGAGTAAAAGATTGGGATGAGTTTGTTAGGAAAGAAGAAGAAGAAGAAGAAGAAATACAGTGGTCAGTATTGCATATAGCAAAATGGTTTATCCAGTCGTATGCTGGTGTGTCAGCCAGTACAGGCAGAATCATTGTTACCAAAATTCGTCCGATGGAAGACGATGTATTTGACCACACAGCGACATAAGTCTGCGACAACTTAAAGTGAAAAGATCTACCAAGCTGATAACTATACAATTGTCTGGAGTCAAAGGATGAGGATGTTGATAATGTATGTTGTGGGGGAGACCTAATATAGGACCTTAGTGTGTTTCGTCACTGGGAGAGAGATAAAAGTAGGAATAGTAAGAGACGAACATACAAACACAGGAAATGTGTACACACACACACACACACACATGTATAATGTAACCTCGTGTATATCGTTGGCGATTCTTTCTTCCTCCGTCTTCCCTTCTTTGGACTTTACTATATTTCCGACGAAGGGCTTTGCTAGAAACGTCAAATTCGGTCCCAGGACTTTCTTTCCTTTCCTGAGCGTCCAGTAACACAATAGCTGCATCACGTCCTCGCGTTTTTTTTTGTCGTTTTTCTTGTTTGAACTCACTATATATATATATATATATATATATATAT
>NC_069007.1:9512195-9513165 GCF_001194135.2 Octopus bimaculoides
TATATATATATATATATATATATATATATATATATATATATATCAAATACCATAAAACATAAATTGTTTATCTTTCTAAATTAGTTCGCCTCTTGATGGTGTATCATAATTACAAAATGGCAATTATGATCCAGCTCCATTTGAAAAGGGAAAATAAGCTCGAGATTCAAGGATTCTCCAAAACTGACATGCCATTCAGGAATAGGGCAGGCTTATTTCTCCGGAGATAGGTAAGAAAACATTTGTGGACATGTGTGTATAGCTTAGTAGCCATCGTCGGCAATACAAGCGCCCGAACTTAAAGAAAATGAAGGTTGTTGAATCGCTTACACTGTGTTTCACGGTTCCGATTATTCATATGACTGAACTTAGAGGAGTGTTGTGACCAAGGAAAATATTCGAATATTTCAATTTCCAAATCTTATTAATAATAGTGATTACTAAACGCGTAACTAATACTTCTGTTCGAATTTTTCGTAAACAGAACGTATATTTTCTTATCCAGAAGAATGAACAAAGACGAGATATTTTGAAATACAAGAAAGCGGTTATTATTGATAAAGTTTTGATTTTAGTAACTGAATGCTTCACAGTCAGTATATGGCACTCCTTCAGTGTCTGGCATATTCTGTTTCTCGTAAATGAACTACTTTAACTAGTTGCTCATAGAAAATTCTTTAACAAATATTGACGGGAGCGTCCGCACTAATACACCCGTACTGATCTTTTCTTTAAAATTTCAAAAGCTAGTGATGAGATATTATATTCACCTAGAAGAATTAATGAAGGAGGATGTTACGTGTTCTAAATCGGGCCAATCGATTTATTGCATCGTTGCTAACATTATCACCCTTTAAGCTTCAGAGATAATTGAATTTCTGAACGTATACATGTGCTGCAAGAAACTTTCTTAAAAATCATTTCCAAGAAGTCACTCTTACACACACACACACACACACACACACACACA
>NC_069007.1:9513689-9514757 GCF_001194135.2 Octopus bimaculoides
CACACACACACACACACACACACACACACACTAACTAACTAACTAACTAACTAACGTGCGCGCACATTCACTCACACACATTTATGGGTGAACAAACGAAAGGAGCTAACACTCATAGCCATCGGTAGGAGTTATGTGTATTTAACAACAGTTTGACTCAGCTCCATATAACTTCAAGATTTAGTGGGTGCATAGGATGTATCCACCTCATCAGATGTTTGGATAGAGTGGAGAATTTGAAAGAAAATCAAAATGGCATCTAGGTGTTTAGACTTATATTAGTTAGCTGCAGCTGTAATGATAGTAGTACAATCACAAGACCGCATTTTCTTTAGTTTCTTTAAATTTAGTTCCATGTGTTGCAGACAAGATATTGAGAAATTCGCATGTTTCTGGCATCTCATATACATACGTACATACATACATACATACATACATACATATGTGTGTGTATGTATATATATAATGTGTGTATATATATATATATATATATGTAGTAGTTGTTTCCGTTATTGGAATGCGGTCATGCTGGGACACTGCCTTGAGAGTTTTTAGTCTAACGAATCGATTCCAGGAATTATTTTTTAAAGCTTGGTACTTATTTTATCAATCTCTTCTGTCGAACCACTAGCTTACGGGGACGTAAACAAACCAGCGCCGATGGTCAATCAGTGATGGTGGGGTCCAATTACAAACACAAATACATGCTCACACACACGTACACATATGCACACACACATACATGAACAACAAGCTTCTTTTATACATATCTTTTTGTATACTCTTTTTACTCTTTACTCTTTTACTTGTTTCAGTCATTTGACTGCGGCCATGCTGGAGCACCGCCTTTTGTCGAGCAAATCGACCCCAGGACTTATTCTTTGGAAGCCTAGTACTTATTCTTTGGAAGCCTAGTACTTATTCTATCGGTCTCGTTTTGCCGAACCGCTAAGTTACGGGGACGTAAACACACTACCATCGGTTGTCAAGCTATGTTGGGGGACAAACACACATATATATATACATATATACGACGGGCTTCATTCAGTTTCCGTCTACCAAATCCAC
>NC_069007.1:9516051-9518611 GCF_001194135.2 Octopus bimaculoides
AGTTGGATCCAAGTCTCACCCAGAGACCTCAAGAGACAACAAGTTAGAAGTTCATGTAGGTGTTATGCCTAGGGTACCGTATATTTCGATTTGTACATAGTGTTGTTCTAGAGAATGTTTAACAAACCATAAGAAAATTATGTGTTTGTTTTAAAATTTGAGATCACATAGACAGTATTTTACGTAGGATATGGGCAGTTCTCATGAGCACTATCTTTTGAACTTCTTTTATTATTATTATTATTATTATTATTATTGAGTGAGAGAGCAGAGCATGCCATCAAAGTGACACTGGGGTAAAATATGACGAAGCCCATTATACCCCTCATGACTACCCATTTGATCAGGGTACATCAGGCACATGCATCACAACCATATGTGCGCGACATGGTGATCTCATACCAAGATAAACAGCACATGACTTCGCAGATGGGGCTCAGAGTTAGAATTTTTTTTAGGTCGAGTAGCCTGTTCCGCTCAAAAGGTCCCTGAATAAGGTTTGTTTAAGGATGTTAAGCATTATTATTATTATTATTATTATGTGAGAGAGTAGTGCATGCCATCAAAGTGACACTGAGGTAAAATATACGAAGCCCAGTATACCCATCATGACTACCCGTCTGATAAGGGTACACCAGGCACATGCATCACAACCATATGTGCGCGACATGGTGATCTCATATGAAGATTAACAGCGCATGACCTTGCAGGTGGGGCCCAGTTAGAATTTTCTTCAAGTCGAGTAGCCCATCCCGTTCAAATGGTCCTTAAATAAGGTTTGTTTAAGGATGTTGAAGGAAACATCCATATTTCTAGAGGTGAATTATTCAAACTCCAAAGAATTCCCTCCAACACATGGCTATGATGCTCCCCCACTGCTTCTGCTTGTGATCAGAGATGCACATATCGTCAGCCACTAAGGGACATGCTCAACTAGTTAAGGTCAAACAACTGACAAGCAAATTTGTGGTATTGAGCAGAATATTTGCTGTAGCCCATCTTTTATACCAACACAAAACAATGTACATGATAACACTTCCAATCAGTTAAGATCAGAAGCCACGAGAGCCACTGCCTGGTACTACATCAGGGCATTTATTATTATTATTATTATTATTATTATTATTATTTTCAATTCTGTTTCCATTACTTGCCGAGTGTCTTCATGACACCTCGGGCAAAGAATCGCACTGCATACATTATTAGGCCATTAAAACAAGTACAGCAGATTGTCCATTTAGAGAGTCATGTGATAGAGAAAAGGAAGAAGACAAAGAAAAACGAAAAAATAAAAAAATAGAAAAGTAAGCAAATAAAATAAAGTGGGGAAAAAGGAAAGAAAATTTACAGTGACAATGCTTTTTTCAATATGTGTGACGTACCAGTTAAGACAATATTTTGCACTTCCTGACAGTCTCCAGAGAAACAAGCAGTTTATATACTCAACAAATATATATATATATATATATATTATAGCTTCAGGCCGAGCAAAGCTTTGTGAGTGGATTTCGTACACGGAAACTGAAAGAAGACAGTCGTATATATATGTGTATATTTGTGTGTGTATATGTTTGTGTGTATATGTTTGTGTGTCTGTGTTCGTACCCCGCCATTGCTTAACAACCGATGTTGCTGTGTTTACATTTCCATGACTTAGCGTTTCGGTAAAAGACTTGATAGAATAAGTACTAGGCTTACAAAGAATAAATCCTGTGGTCGATTTGTTCGACGAACGCTGGTACTCCAGCATGGCCGTGGTCACATGACTGAAACAAGTAAAACAATAAAAAGACTATGCCATTTTAATCCCGAGCAAGGCCGGGTATCTCTGCTAGTAGGTGCTAAAACCTTCCATCCAAAGATTAGGTGGTCGACTGTTTCTATCTCATCGTTGCAGTATCGGCATTTTGTGTCTACACCATTTTCCATCACATTGGCTTGATAGTTCCGGGTCAATAAGCTCTGATCTTGGGCAGCTAAGATAAAGCCTTCACTCTCTACCTTTAGCCCTGAGCTCCGTAGCCACTGATGAGTGTGCTTCGGGTTTACATCAACTTGTTTGCTACAGGCCACATATTTGCCATGTGGAGGATTTTGCTCTCACCTATTAGCCAATTGTTCAAACGCATTTTGCTTTGCTATTGATTTCACATTCTTTGCAGTTACAGTTGCTGCACTTCCATCATTCTGTTCAACCTGGGTATTAGACATAAACTCATTTGAACATTTTTTGGATCTATTTTAAAACGGGGGCCACATTTTTCATTAATGTTTTACGTAGTGTTTTTGGTACGGAAAGACTTTCAAACTTCGTATACTTATCTATTTTGTGTTATAGAATAGAAAAATATTGTTGTATTCGAATTTATTTCATGTAAAAAATTCTCTTATTTCGATAATTTCAACCAATCACTGACAAGTATTCAGTTGTTTACATTTACTCCTTTGGCTGATTAAGCGATGTAAAGCGTATTTAATCTCCATACCTTCGTTTTATTTGCTTTTTTCATTTTAAATTTGCTTTAACCCTAACCCTAACCCTAGGGTTAGGGTTAGGGTT
>NC_069007.1:9519017-9522508 GCF_001194135.2 Octopus bimaculoides
AAGGACAAGACAGGGGGTCCGTAGACAGCAAATGCTTTTTATGTGAAATTTGATTTTATATATGTTTTTTAATCGAAATCTTTTAATTGACAATAAACCTATTTGTTAAATACTGTTAAATAAATAAATGTAAAAATACATGTTATTTTAAGCAAATATTTATGTATAAATTTCATAAGCGTTTATAAGGGGGTCCCTAAGGTAAAGCCTGAAATATAAAGGGGTCCGCAAGTCAAAAAGTTTGAAAACCCCTGTTGTAGGTGATTTCAAATTGGATCAAGCCTCGACTTCCTTGAGCTCTGGGTAGGTAAAGACGACCTGCGTCTGCCTTTGGGTGGTGCATCTTACTGCAAGTCAGCAGCTTACGGATTTTCTTGTCAATCTTCCTTATTCCGCCCATATTCCAGTTCAACACATTGAAACTCTAAAAAACAACCGGAACTGCTAAGGAATTCATAGCTAACACCTTGTTACGTGCATTTAACTCGGATTTTAGGACTGCTAGAACTCTCCTGTAAAACTCCTTCCTGATCTCGTTCATACTAGCACGTTGAATGTCAGAGCCCTCATTTATTCTGAGGTATTTCTAAGTTTGTTCCTGCTCGAGTTCTTTTATGACTTTGTCAACATCCAACGCCACTGAATGTGAGGTCTTCAGTTTCCCTTTCTAGAAAGTGGCCTTGGCACCTTTATCAGGACCAAATTCCACCCCAATGTCATCACTGAATGCTTTTACAGTACGTAATAGTCCCTCAAGTTCATTATCGTCTTTGCCATAGAGTTATTATTGTCGTCGTCATCATTATTATCATTATTATTATTATTATTATTATGAAGGCGGCGAGCCGGCAGAATCGTTAGCACGCTAGACGAAATGCTTACCGTTATTTCGCCCGTCACTGCGTTCTGAGTTCAAATTCCACCGAGGCAGCCCAAACTTTAGGCCTTTGTGCTTATAGTAGAAAGGATTATTATTATTATTATTATTATTACTATTATTATTTTGAAACTGTTATTATTATTATTACGTTACGTTCTGAGTTCAAATTCTGCTGAGGTCGGCTTTACCTTTCATCCTTTCGGGGGTCGATTAAATAAAGTACCAGTTAATCACTGGGGTCGATGTAATCGACTTAATCTCCTTGTCTGTCCTTGTTTGTCCCCTCTATGTTTAGCCCCCTGTGAGCAATAAAGAAATTAATTATTATTATTATTATTATTATCATTGGCAGAATTGATGGCACGCCGGGCAAAATGCTTAGCGGCATTTCGTCTGTCCTTACGTTCTGAGTTCAAATTCCGCCGAGGTCGACTTTGCTTTTCATCCTTTCAGGGTTGATAAGTTAAATACCAGTGAAACACTGGGGTCGATGTAATCAATTAATCCCCTCCTTCCAAATTTTAGCCCTTGTGCCTTTAGTAGAAAGAATTATTATTATTATTATTATTATTATTATTATTATTATTATTATCATTAGCCGATGTAGAGTTGTACGTAACATTTGTTCAGCTTAGTCAAGTCAATGCTCCTTTGGGAATATTTTATTATTTCAACCTCTGAAAAAGAAGTTTATGAAATCATACACTTACAGATGTGTCCTATTTCCCCTTCACTTTGCCTATACATGACAACCAAGTACTGTATATGTAAGAGTGTGTATACATCACATCTCAGGACATAAACTTTGCCCACACCTCATATTCCTTCCTTTATTGTCAATGGACTTCTAATCTTTTATCTTTTACTTGCCTCAGTCATTGGTTCGCGGCCATGCTGGAGTACCTCATTGAAGGATTTTAGTCGAACAAATTTGACCCGTGTGCTTATTCTTTTTTCAAGCCTGGTACTAATTCTGTCGGTGACTCTTGTCAAATTACAAGTTACAGGAACGTAAACAAACCAATACCGGTTGTCAAGCTGTGGTGATGTGGGACAATCACAAACACACACACACACACACACACACACACATTTGTGTATAGTTACAAACACAAAGATACACACAAACATACACATACAGGCAGTGCCCCAGCGTGGCCACGGCCTTAGGGCTGAAACATGTAAAATAATATATGATGGTTTTCCATACAGCTTCCGTTTGCCAAATCCACCCACAAGTCTTTGGTCAACTCGGGGCTATAATAGAAAATTAAGGTACCACACCGTAGGATCGAACCCGAAATCACGTAGATGCAAAGCAAGCCTCTTAATCACACAATCTACATTTATTCATCTACCTTAGCCTGCATTACTAATTGGGCTTCTAGCAATAACTGTCCCTATCTTGAGCAAAACACTTCATTTCACGTTATTCCAGTCCACGCAGCAGATAGAAAAAATGAGTAATCCTGCTACGGGCCTGCGTCCCTTCCAGGAAGTCAGGAATATATACGCTACCGAAACCAAGGCTGAACTATGTAAAACGTTCGGCAATGAAATCTTGCAGTTTCTTGCATTAAATACATCCATGACTATCGCTAGTTGGGTCCACTGGATAGCCTTGTGCCTTCATTATTCAATGATGCACTCTCAGATTCAGAAAATACAGTTTACAAAAATCTTCTTAAAATGCATTTCTTGAAGTCTGACTAACATGCCCATCGTTAAGGGGGTACACTGGACGGCCCTGCCCCACACTATTCTAGTACTCTCAGATTTAGAAAATACAGTTTACAAAGTCCAAGGCACCAAATTCTGACAACGGGCCAGAATGCTTCTACTGCAAAATGTTTTCTTGGAAACTTAATATTCATCAGTGGGACTCACAAAAATCTTATATGGATCCACAGGGATCATATGGACTCTCAGGGATCATATGGACTCTCAGGGATTATATGGACCCAGGTTAAGAACCATTGGTCAATCCTTACACTAGGGTTGATATTCCGCTCACGGTTTTCGTTTTTTTTTTTTGCCTTGAGTCGAAGTTTGTAAATATGCAAAAGAGATATTCGTTTTCAAATTTTGGCACGAGTACAAGTTGAAGGGAAAGGGTAGGTCGATTACATTGATTCCAGTACGCAACTGGTACTTAATCTATCGACCACGAAAGGATGAATGGCAAAGTCGACATCGGCGGAATTTGAACTAAGAATGAAACGCTGCTAAGCTCTTTGTCCGGCGTGCTAACGATTCTGCCGTTTCGCGGCCTTAAACAAGACAAATATTTGTTTCAAATTTTGGCACAAAGCCAACAAGTTCTAGGGAGGGAACTAAGGCAATTACATTGATCCCCGTACTCAGTTGGTATTCATTTTATCGATCCCGAAGGATGAACGGCAAAGTGGATCTCGGCGGCATTTGATCTCAGTATGCAAAGACGGACGAAATGCCGCTAAGCATTTAGTCCGGGTTGCTAACGATTCTGTCTGCTCGCCGCCTCCTCAAGAGAAATATTAATGGCATTTAGCACTAAAGTGCTCGATGATAAAAGTTTAAATGTATTAAACCGGTTAGACCAAAGAGACCGTCCTAGTGAAAAGTAGAAAAT
>NC_069007.1:9524190-9525399 GCF_001194135.2 Octopus bimaculoides
AAAAGAGAGAGTGGGGAAGACGAAGATACACGGAAATATATACAGAGAGAGTAATAGAGAGGTAGAAAGACGGAGAGATAGAGAAAGAAGTAGAAAGGTATAAATAAAGCGATGGAGAGATAAGAGAAACAGATAGAAAAACGAATATATATATATATATGTAGAAAGAGAGAGAGAGAGGTAAAACAGAGAAAGAGAGACAAAGAGACGGAGAGAAAAGAGAGAAAGAGACATAGGAGAGAAAGTGAGATTAGGAGAGGGTTAGAAAAAGACATAGAGAGAGAGAGAGAGAGAGAGAGAGAGAAAGAAAGGGAGGGAAAGACATAGAGAGACAAACACATAGAGAGATAGAAAGAAAACTAAGGAGATAAAGAGAGACAAAGAGATAAAGAGAGACAAAGAGACAGGGAGAAAGAGACAGAGAGAAAGAGAGAGAGAGAGCGATAGTGAAAGGGAGGGAAAGACATAGAGAGACAAACACATAGAGAGATAGAAAGAAAACTAAGGAGACAAAGAGAGACAAAGAGACAGGGAGAGAGAGACAGAGAGAAAGAGAGAGATAGTGAGAGAGAGATAGTGAGAGGGAGGGAAAGACATAGAGAGACAAACACAGAGAGATAGAAAGAAGACAAAGAGAGAAAGAGACAGGGAGAGAGAGAGACAGAGCGAGAAAGAGAGACAGAGAGCGAGAGAGAGAGACAGACAGCGAGAGAGAGAGAGCAAGGCGGGAAGAGGTTTAGAAAGAGACGGTCCGATTCAGCATCGCGTATTTGTTGTCGTCGGTAGAATATGGAGCAAAGTTGACAGAGAAAAACAAAAGCATGTTGAGGTTTATTCCAAATTTGTTTGTAATAATAATAATCGTTTCTTTGGACAAGGTTTCTTCCAATGGCCACACAGATCTAACGTTGAACCATAAATATTTCCCTCTCGGTGTTATAGGTAAGGCAGTGCTTTCTATAATTAAATACATATATATATATATATATGTATATATATATATATATATACACATACACACACACACACACACATATATATATATGTATACACATGTGTGTGTGTATATATATATATGTGAGTATATATATTGTAGGTGTGTTTATATGTGTATATATATCTATATATATATACACATACACACACACACACACACATATATATGTATACACATGTGTGTGTGTATATATATATATGTGAGTATATATA
>NC_069007.1:9525409-9528559 GCF_001194135.2 Octopus bimaculoides
ATATATATATATATATATATATATATATATATATATATACGTGTTTGTGTATATAAATATTGTATAATTATACTCGTATGTTGGTGTATATATATATGTTTGTCTGTCTGTCTATCTATCTATCTATCTAGACACTTAAATAGCTTTCTTTATATATCTACATATACATACATACACACACACACACACACACACACACACACACACACACACACACACACACACACATATATATATATACCTCCAAGTGTGGGTGGGTACACGGAACACAGATATATATATATATATATATGTGTGTGTGTGTGTGTTCAATGTACTTCGTTATACGCATTATATAAATAATGTGTGCATATGTGTTTTATAGTCTGTTTATATATGTGATCCATATGTATTTATATATACATACACCGCATATTTATGTGTGTGGTGTGTGTTTAGAACGTAGGCGCATATACATGTATGGTATATATATATATATATATATATATATATATATATACATACACATACACACACACATATATATATATATATATATATGTATAAATGTATGTGTGTGTGTGTGTATGTCTCTCTATATATATGTATGTATATATATATATATATATATATATATATATATATACCAGCCCGTATTTTAAGAATTGAGATGATTCTTCCGTTTTTAGTATTCCTACAACTACTACAAGAAAATGAGTGTCAGATAATGAACGTGCGAGTGTATATTGAATAATGTCTGTATATACACACTTACATATACATAAATAAATGAATATATGCCCGTAATTTGGATAGTGCGGGTAAGTTTGTATTTGTGTGTTCGCGCACGCGTGTGTATAACACCCGAGTTCACTGACATCTTTAGCTTTACATATATATATATATATATATACACGTATGTGTAGATGCAGGAGTCAGAAATAGCAGCTAAATGTATTTCGAGTTGAAGACAAAAAAACAGAACAGAAGATAGTACAGAGAAGAAAGACCTTTATACAGTGTAATTCGGAACGTACATTAAGTCGGACTGGTCACGTCTGGGAAGTCTTCGATCAAACGAACGTTGACCTGTACCTAAGCACCACCGCTCTTACATACACACTCATATATACGTATATATATATATGCGTATATATGTATATATATGTCTGTGTATTTGTATGTACGTATGGATGGATGGATTGAAGAGCGTTTGTGTTCTTAAACGGGGTCAGTGGAGATGGTCACGGGTGAGTGGGAGCGTTCAATATACGTTATAGGATGTGTATATATTTTAATTCCAACGTTTTTATAGTCCTGATCTCGCTACTCACAGTTTAGTTTCATTTTCTAAACATACACACAAACGTGTGTATGTTCATTCATATATACGCACGCATATGTGTCTCTACACACGTACTTACACACACACTCACACACGCACACGTATGTGTGTGTATACATATATATATTTATACATGGGTATATATATATATATGAATGTATGTATACATACATATATGTATGTGTGTGGGGGGTATATATGTGTGTGGGGGTATATATGTGTATATATATATATATATATATATATATATATATATATATATATATATATATATATATATGACATGTGCGCGTGCTTGCGTAGCATTTCAATCATCATCATAACCATCATAATCATCGTCACCCTGTTGCACCAACAACAACACACACACACACACATACACACACACACACACTGTTAATAAAAGAAAGGCGAAAAGGACACATCTGGATAATGTATTCCTAGATACACTTGTGGCTTGAAGAAGAAGAAAATAAATCGAACGGAGATTCATTCAACGCAACGAGCAAGCCTGCATACGTATTTCGATCACGTCTGCTGCTGGATCACGGCTGACCGGGGGCTAAACACCACCGCCTCCGACGCCTCCGACGCCACCACCGCCTTCACCATTTTCGTCGTCGTCGTCTTCTTCGCCATCGTCGTCTTTCGATTCCGTTATTTTTATCCTCCGTATTCCAATGGTCAACAAGAACAACAACAAGAAGAAGCTTTATTACAACGTCATCATCATCATCATCATCATCATCATCATCATCATCTTCATCATCATCATCGTTATCATCGCCACCGCTATTATCATCATCACTACCATCGCTATGACACCTCATCATCATCTTCATCGTCATCATCATTATCGCTACCACTCCCACCCCCACAACCACCACCAACGCCTCTGCCGCCACCACCTTCGTCACCACCTACATCGTCGTCGTCTTCGTCATCATCATCATCATCATTATCATCATCACCATCACAATAATCGTTATTTTCATCAGTTATCGTCAGCATCATCATCATCACCATCGCTACCATCGGCATTATCATCATCATCATCATCGCCTATCTACTTACAATCCATCATGTATACACACACACACACACACACACACACATAACCAACTGCGATTTGTTTTTGCCAAACTCGTTTTCCCCCCTCAATGACCTACCATCACCCACGCATCCCCCCCCTTACACCCACCAACACAGATCATCATATGAAACCATCATGTGGTCACCCGGATGTCTAGAAACAACAGCCACCTCTCAACAAATCACAACATACTGTCTCTTAGAAGAATAAAACAAGACTCATTGGACAACGCATTTGTTAGGCTGGGCAATTCGATGAGGGTTGTCACGACTGGATTGTCTCTGTTCATATGCTTACTCGATCCGGGCTGACTTGGTGGGTAAAGAGGTACCCCCACCTACTCCAATATTGGCATACATACACACGTCGTAATTAAGACATATTGTACACACACACACACCACCACACACCACCACACACACCACACACAAATACACATATGTTACTGCTGGACAATATTTATATTTATAAAGTTGTGGGCATATATGGGTGGGCTGTATAATTTATTGCGTATGTGTAGAATACAGACACGTGCGTAGTTAGCTTTCTGCGTGTATATATACATACAGACACATATGTATGTGTGTGTGTATATATATATATGTGTGTGTGTGTATGTCTATATATGTGTGTGTGTGTCTATATATATGTGTCTATATATATGTGTGCGTGTGTGTGTATATATATATATATATGTGTGTGTCTATATATATATATATATATATATATATAT
>NC_069007.1:9531243-9532655 GCF_001194135.2 Octopus bimaculoides
CAGCAGCACAACATCAACGCTGCTGTGCAACCACCACCACCACCACCACAACCATCATCACTGTCGCCAACACCATCACATTAACCACCACCACCATCTCTACCACCACCACCACTATCATGCCTTCCACCACCTCCACTACCATCACTACCACACAACATCACCTCCATCTCCACCACCATAGCCATCACCATCACCAATCTCTCTTTTGTCAGCATCAGCATCATCACCATCACTACTCTCTCCCACCCTCACCCTTACCATCATTACCACCACCACCACACAGGCCACCACTAGCAACACCACCACCACCATCAACACCACTACTTCCAAGACCAGCTTCACCCTACAGCTGTTCTCTGAAGCAACAACATTCACCACTTAATTCACTACCAGCACCGCCACCACCACCACCTCATTATCACCAATACTACAGTCAAAACCACCAACACTACCACCTCTACTACCACTCTCCGCAACCGCTACCACTACCATCCCCACAACCGTTACCGCTGCCTCTACCATTAATACCAATAATACCACCATGACCACCACTGCTAACACCATCAATCTATCCACCACCACTACCACTACCATACCATTTGTTACCAGGACACTACTACCAAACCACTACCTTTTTCCCCACCTACAACAACAACAACAACAACAACACTAATAACAGCAATGAGACAGACAATGTGGTTTCTTAGCTGTTAGAAATAGCAGCCTATTCTCCTTTCAATAACACCGAAGGGTATTTAAAAAGGGTGAAAAGGAAGGACATATCAGAGAATGTAATCCTTCACACAAGCCCTATGTATCTTGCATCTGTGTCTGAATATCTTACTTGATGGTCTTGGATGGGAATCTTTATTAATCTTGGTTGACTTGTAGTTAGTGTGAACAAAAACAATAATCGTTAATAAGAGCAGCCTAACCCTAACAACCACAGCAATTGCAGCAACAACAACAACAAATGTGTGGTAAGTAGCTTGCTTACCAACCACATAGGTCCGGGTTCAGTCCCACTGCATGGCACCTTAGGCAAGTGTCTTCTACTATAGCCTCGGGCCGACCAAAGCCTTGTGAGTGGATTTGGTAGACGGAAACTGAAAGAAGCCCATCATATACATATATATATATATATATATATATATGTATATGTATGTATATCTTTGTGTGTCTGTGTTTGTCCCCCCAACATCGCTTGACAACCGATGCTGGTGTGTTTATGTCCCCGTCAGGTAGCGGTTCGGCAAAAGATGAAAGATAGAATAAGTACTATGTTTACAAAGAATAAGTCCTAGGGTCGGTTTGCTCAACTAAAGGCGGTGCTCCAGCATGGCTGCAGTCAAATGACTGAAACAAACAAAAAAAAAAAGAAGAAAAATACAAATCACAATAGCTACGAC
>NC_069007.1:9533729-9538431 GCF_001194135.2 Octopus bimaculoides
GTATTTCAAAGGGTCAGCCTTGTCACACTCTGTGTCACGCTGAATCTCCCCGAGAACTACGTTAAGGGCACACGTGTCTGTGGAGTGCTCAGCCACTTGCATGTTAATTTCACGAACAGGCTGTTCCATTGATCGGATCAACTGGAACCCTCGACGTCGTAAGCGATGGAGTGCCAACAACAACAACAACAACAACAACAACGTTCTGAGTTCAAATTCCGCCGAGGTCGACTTTGCCTTTCATCCTTTCGGGGGTCAATTAAATAAGTACCAGTTATGCACTGGAGACAATATAATCAGCTTAAGCCCTCTCCAAGAATTGCTGGCCTTCTGCCAAAATTTGAATGCATGAAAATGCTTAGCGGTATTTCATCATTCTTCACATTCTAAGTTCAAATCCTGCCGAGGCTGACCTTTGCTTTTCATCCTTTCAAGGTTGCTGAAAATAAGCACCAGTTGAGTACTGGGGTCGATGTAATCAACTTACCCGCTCCCCCGAAATTGCTGGCCTTGTGCCAAAATTTCAAATCAATTTTGTAATTTCATATGCTGTTAAGGTCAACATCTGTCTTTCATTCTTCCAGTACTGGGGCCAATGTTATTGACTTATCGCCTCTCCGCAAATTACTGACCTTGTGCCAAAATTTGTCAAAATATCAATATTTAGATAGACAAGATAGATAACAGGGTGGCAGGCTGGCAGAATTCTTACTGTGCTGGGGTCAAATTCTTTGTGGCATTTCAACAGTCTTTATGTTCTGAGTTCAAATGCCACCAGGGTTGACTTTACTTTTTATCCTTTCAGGGTCTGTAAAATAAGTACCTGTTGATTTACCAACCCTCCCAAAATTGCTGGCCTTGTGCCAAAAGGATAGAGGGAACTCTACAATTGTTGAACAAGATGCCAGATTGTGGTATATGTTCCGGCATTTTGCCTTCCAAGTTCAAATCCTGCTTTGGTCAGCTTTGCCCTTCATTCTTTCAGGGTCGATAATAAAAATAGCAATTGAGTGTGAAAGATAGGAGGCACTCTAAGATTGTGTGGAAGATAGGAAGAACTCTGTCTTTCATACTTTCAAAGTCAATAACAAAAAAAAGTACCAATCCAAGACACTGGATTAGTAGAATTGTAAGAATGTCAAATTGGATGCCTTGTGATGTATAAGGGGGTGCTGAAAAGTTGCCAGCTTTGGGTAAAAGAAATTACAGGAGGATCAGTTAATTATGATATTATTCAACATATTCCCTTCTTAGATTCACATACTTATTGCAGTGGTCCTTCAGTCTTTCTAAGCCCTATAAAAGAACTCAGAAGGTTGGGCCTCCAGCCAGGCCCTTTGCAATACCCTTAAAGCCAGAAACTTTTCCAGTACCCCCTTGTATAATTCAGCTCTTTGCATTCTGAGTTCAAATCCTACCATGGCCTTCTTAGCTGGTGGCCTTAACCTCTAAATAAGTTTAACACCAACACCTGCTAATAAATATAAATAGGTTTTATTTACAGGTGAGGATGGTTTGCTGTTGCATTCAGCCTGCTTCACTGTAAAAAGCTAAACTTTTGGGCCGTTTGTTTCGTCCATCTCTTGTCTCTCATCCAATCAGATCAATGTAAGCCATCACTGTACATGTACTCTTGGACCTCTCTCTGATATGCTTCAAAAATTAGTTTCTTCTTTCTCTCAACCATTTTTCCTCGTTTTCCATTTATACATGTTTGTCATAGCATTCAGCTCAGTTTGTCTCAGTGCCCATGTGTCTACTACTAGGTCAGTTTGGTTTGTTACAGCATCTCTGTGGCCACTCCTAGGTCAGCTTAATTTGTCGCAGTATCCATATACCAACTACTAGGTCATTGGAGTTTGTCACAGCATCAATGTGCCAACTACTTGGTCAGCTGGGTTTGTTGCATTGTCTGTGTGTGAACTACAGGTCAGCTTAGTTTGTTACAGTAACTAAGTGACCACTACTAAGTCAGCTCAGTTTGGTCAGCTTGGTTTGTCACAGAATCCATCTGCCAACTACCAGGTCATCATGGTTTGTCACAGCATCTCTGTGGCCACTCCGAGGTCATCTTTGTTGCAGCATCTATGTGGCCACTCCAAGGTCAGCTCAGTTTGTCACAGCATCCATCTGCTAACTACTTGGTCAGCTTGGTTTGTCATGGTGTCCTGTGCCAAGTACTTGGTCAGCTAAGAATCAAATGTTGCAGAAGAATAACGATAATGAGACACCTGTCAGAGACAGATGGGAAGAGCTGAATATGGTTATGGACAGAAAGAAAGGTTAGATGGAACTGAAAAGGAATAGAGCAAGCCATTAAACAAAGGAGGAAAGGAACCTAGTTTGGGACGGCAAAAATTCACAGGATTTGAGTGGCTGAGCAATAGGCTCATCCCCAAAATTTCAAAAAGTAAAAAAAAAGTACTGGGATTGATTCATTTGACTATAATTCTTCAAGGTGGTGCTCCAGCATGGCCACAACATGGCCACAGCATGGCCGCAATCCAATGGCTGCAGTCCAATGATTGAAACAAACAAAAGATAACATTAGCAACAACTATGTAGGACATATTGTATAATGCAGTCTTTATCATTAATCAAGTTAATCTCATGACTGATGTGAATGAATATTCTTAAATCAATGCTTAAATCTACACAAGGCAGACAAAATTACAGCTAATTTTGTCACTAAATTAGGCACATGCCAGAATAAGATATATGTATGTGTGTGTATGTAGAATACATAATTACATAAAAACACTCACACATTTGCATATATGTGTACATATGTGTGTGTGTGTGTGTGTATACATATGTACAATGATGTATAATATGATGCAATCTATAAGGTATATAGTGCATGTAATGTGTATATCCTCCTCCTCCTCCTCCTCCTCCTCCTCCTCCTCATCATCATCATCATCATCATCATCATCATCATCATTTGATGTCTGTTTTCCATGCTGGCATGTGTTGGATGGTTTGACTGGAACTGATAAAGCTGGTGAGTTGCACCAGGCTACAATATGTTTTGACTTGGTTTCTGTGGCTGAATGCCACTCGCAAGGCTTTAGTTTGCCTGGGGTTATAGTAGAAGACACTTGCCCAAGATGCCATGCAGTGGGACTGAACCTGGAACCATGTTCATGCCACAGTCATGCTTGCACTTATGTATGTAAGTCATTATTCAATTTTATTTCAAATTTTCTTGCCAATAGAGAAAGCCAGTTTCTAACCTAAATCCAAGGTTCCTTCATTGGCATTTCAACATCAACAGGGTATCTGTGTGTGTGTGTGTGTGTGTGTGTGTGTGTGCAGATTTGTATGTTTTGTTTTATGTACGTCTTCTCATGCATATAATTGCATGTCTTGACATTCTCATTCATATTTAAATGATAAACTTCTGGAAAAATTTACAGATTTTTACAGTTCCAGTGATAGATTGGATCTGTAGTCTTCAAATCAACTTCCTCTTTTCTGGTTTTGAGAAGCCTAATTTCTCAAGATTGGTATTTAGGCAGTGTGTTACATATCCCAGTACCCCAATAATTACAGGTATAAATCTGGATTGAGTAGCTGTCGATTCCTCAATAGTTCAGCATAGATATTTTCTTTTTCACTGATCTTTAGCTTTATGTTAACATCTGCTGGGCAACTGATTTCTGTAACTCTACACAGTTTCTCTTCTCTATCCCAAATCACTATGTCAGGTCTATTATGTTTACATTTTATTTAGGTTTTCACTGGGACATTCTACCAAGACTCCTTTTTATTATGAGTAGCTATGGCTTCTACCATAATGTAGGTTCTTATTTGTCCTCAGGGTTATCCTTTCGACAGATCTCGTTATACAGTGTCCTAGCTACAGCATCGGTAGATAATACTGTGTATTATCAGTAGATAGTACTGTAATGACATTTTCATTGGTAGATAATGTCTCATCGGTAGATAATACTGTGATGACATTTTTGGATAACTGCTTATGATGTGGGTGATATCTTCAGTGTTAACTCCACAAAGTCTGCATCAGTTGTCACATTTTGGTGCTTTTCCTGCATCTCTGTCCCTTTTGTGCATCAGGTATTTGGTTGATATTTCTTGTTATTGGATTGCAAATGCATGCCCTTCAAAGTTAATCTGATTGTTGGTCTGTGATAGACTGCTTTGATGGTCAGTGTTACCATCATCCTGGTGCTTTCTACTAACATATTCATGCATGGTCTTCTGATATTCACTCATCCTTTTATCTAATGATACGATGTGGTAGAATCGTACAACTTCTTTGGGCATACATTTAAGGTTATCAGACGAAGAATGTATGTATGTATATATGCAGCATGTATTTATGTTTGTATGTTGGTATGTATCTATGAACATACGCATGTATGTATTTATGTATATATGTACATGTGTGCATATATATATATATATAATATAATATAGGATAAATTCTTTATAAGAACTTATCAAGTAGTCAGCGTGAAAAAAACCTCATAATGAAAAAAATAATGAAAAAAATTTCATAATGAAAAAAATTTCATAATGAAAAAAATTCATCATTTTTTCATAAATATATATAAATCATTTACATAAAGGGCATTAACTGTGTAGTAATGCCTCACGCTTCGAGGGACTAAATAAGTCAAAAACTACCAAAAATTAAGCAACATATTTACTGAAAGCGAGGGAATGCAGCTTTCAA
>NC_069007.1:9539087-9539667 GCF_001194135.2 Octopus bimaculoides
TGAGGACAACAACATGCAGCTAAATATAAAATTCACAGTGGGACCCTTCCTAGCTATGCAGATGACACCAAAGTTTCTCAGACGATACAAAATCCTGGAAATATTGCGCATCTGCAATGAAAGGTGGATGCAATATATAAGTTGGCTGAGGACAACAACATGCAGCTAAATATAAAATTCACAGTGGGACCTGAGGCAATCCAATGAAGCTACACTAAGATAATCATCTCAGTGCAACATATCAGCTACTGGGAAAGACTGAAAGAGTTAAAATTCTCCCTGGAGTGAGGGCAGGAGGGGTGTGCAGTGATGTACATCTGGAGAATCTTGGAGGGCCTTGTGCCGAGCTTTGGTATTGAAGTTACTCAAACTGCAGAGCAGGGCACCACTGCATGGTGCTGGGGATCCCAGTATTGCCATAAAAATTACAGGACCAGGCGCTGCAGCAGCTTGGGTTTCAGGGGCCCACAGCTCTCCATTATCCTTCCAAAATGTTTGAGAGATCTGCATGGTGTGGATGTAGGTGTCTTTAGAGCAGAGCTGGATTTCTTCTTGTGTGTGTGTGTGGGGGGGGGGGGGG
>NC_069007.1:9540521-9545167 GCF_001194135.2 Octopus bimaculoides
CCCCCCTATTCCCCCCCCCGCGCCTCCTCCTGATATGTGTGTTGCCTTGGTTTGGGTACAAAGTCCATCTCTAGTCCTCTTTCTCACGCTCATTCTCTCTCTCTCTCTTACCTATTTTCATTCATTCAATATATTCTTTCTGTTTCTCATTCCTGCCTTGACAATTTCTCTAAATATGTGCGTTTATATATATGTGTATATCATCATCATCATCGTCATTTAACGTCTGCTTTCCATGCTAATATATATATATATATATAGATATAGATATAACATTATTATTACAAATTTTACCAATAGGACCACAACTTCAATTTCAGGACAACCTTATTTACTGGAGAACTCAGAAAATTATATCCAAAATACTAATCTAATAATATAAGCATTTTAAAGCCTACTATAACATACTATAAGAATTAAGTACATTAGAATTAAGTATAAAATATTTAGACATGTTTAAAAAATATATATATACCTTACCTGTTATTAGTCTGTAGGGAAAGAAGATAATATTAATCAATGCTACACGTGTTGTAATAATAATATTATAATTGATACCGTTTGCTTTGCATTAGTAAAGTGTAAAATAGTAAATATCCTGATAATCTGGAATAATTATTATTCCCTAAGGATTTTTTAACAATATTCATAAATATTAGGATTTTCGAGCGAGATCGTTGCCAGTGCCCCTGGACTGGCTCTTGTGTGGGTAGCACATAAAATACTCCATTTTGAGCGTAGCCATTGCCAGTACCGCCTGACTGGCCTTCATGTGGGTGACGCGTAAAAGCACCCACTACACTCTCTGAGTGGTTGGCGTTAGGAAGGGCATTCAGCTGTAGAAACTGTGCCAAATCAGATTGGAGCCTGGTGTTGCCATCCGGTTTCACCAGTCCTCAGTCAAATCGTCCAACCCATGCTAGCATGGAAAGCGGACATTAAACGATGATGATGATGGTGATGATATACATAATTGTTAAAGGGGACAACAAATGTTAAGGTAAGGCAAACATCTCATGCAAAGGAATTGAAAGATCTGAAACATGTGATGTGTTTATCCTGCTGCATGTAGCACCCTGGATGCCTGGTCCAGTGGCAGATATCTTGGGCCTGGTCTGGGCATATTATACAGGGAAGAGTTGATGTTTGTAAGTTTTTCAATTGAGGCTGACAATATGTGCATCTCTGATGACGAGTAGGAGTAGTTGGGGAGCATCATAGCCCCATGTGTTGAGAGGGATTCTTTGGGGCTTGAATAAATGTAAGAAAAGCAAAATTTGAAGGAAATATTAACCATTTTTCATACTTTCTAGGGGTAAGCAAATAAGAAATAACAGTGCTACCCAAGGACAAAAATCATGCTACACAGTGTTATTCACGCAGGCAGTGAAATGTATCTTCATTAACCAGCCCAACTGGAGTGATGTACAGATCTTGCGACAGATGTGTGTGTGTGTTTGTGTTTCCTTGTCTTGACATCACATGACAGTTGCATAAAAGTGTTACCTCAGACAAGCAGCGTACTTCACTTTCAATCTTCTGCAAGAAAAAACAAAAAAAAAAAGCAAAAAAAAAACATGTCTGACCATGGAGAAATATTACCTTACTTGGAAATAGGTGAGGGTTGGTGATAGAAAAGGCATCCATCTGTAGAAAATCTGCCTCAATAAATTCCATCTGACCCAAGCAAACATGGAAAAGTGGACATAAAAATAATGGTGATTATAATATAGTTAATGCTCTTTGATCTGCAGTTATAGGATTTGGGGGCTAAATTTGAAGATTTTTCATGCCCCTTTTCTCTAGAACAGCTTGATGTATGGATGAGAAGTCAATGGTGTTGGAGCTGAGAAAAATTTAGCTGACACAGAGGAGTGGAAGCCACCTGAATATTGGAGAAGAGTAACCTGTGTCATGATGAATCATGCTGGGTATCAGAAACCAGCATTGCAATTGCTGTTCAATGCTCTGTGGACACTGTAAGGGCTGTAAGATGGACAGCAGTAACAGGGACTACAAAAGCTTGGCCAGCAAGAAGGGACAAAGCAGGTGTTTTGATTGTGTCTGTACACCAGAACGCATCTTCACATCTTTGAACAGGGCCTTAGGCTCAATTCAGATGTCTATATGAAACTGCCAGAGACTGTGGGCAATCCTTTGCTGGAAGGCCATATGTGTGGTAGTAGGATTCAGTTCCTTGCTATATCTCCAGAAAGGGTCAGAAGTAACCTATGATTTCACCAGCCCCCAATTTCTGGCCTTCTAATTCTCCGGATTATAATTCCACAGATTGTGGAGGCGCAATGGCCCAGTGGTTAGGGCAGCAGACTCGCGGTCATAGGATCGCCGTTTCGATTCCCAGACTGGGCGTTGTGAGTGTTTATTGAGCGAAAACACCTAAAGCTCCACGAGGCTCCGGCAGGGGATGGTGGCGAACCCTGCTGTACTCTTCCACCACAACTTTCTCTCACTCTTACTTCCTGTTTCTGTTGTGCCTGTAATTCAAAGGGTCAAGCCTTGTCACACTGTGTCACACTGAATATCCCCGAGAACTACGTTAAGGGTACACGTGTCTGTGGAGTGCTCAGCCACTTGCACGTTAATTTCACGAGCAGGCTGTTCCATTGAATGGATCAACTGGAACCCTTGACGTCGTAAGTGACGGAGTGCAACAATAATTCCACAGATTACTATGTGTGGGGTGCAGTTGAGAAAGACATTAATTGTTCTGTCTACAGCTCCAAAATTGAGCTGGTGGTGAAGATCAAAAAGGTGTTTGAAGGGACAAAGTGAGGAATGCATGCACCAGGTCCCAGATCTATCTTGAGGTTGTGGTAGAAGCTGAGGGCAGCTACTTTGATTAAAACTGTTATCTCTCAGCCTTAATTCAGTTGATATTTTCTAATTTAAAAAAAAATACTTTTAGTTTTGGATGAGATATTATTTTCTTTCCCTTTTATGCAAACTGTCAAATATAGCCCAAACACCTGTAATGTTATTTAGTTTACCATTAATTAGAATCCAGGGTAGAGGGAGACCCAGGAAGACATGGGATGAGGTGGTCAAGCATGACCTTCGAATGTTGGTCATCATTGAGGCAATGACGTAAGACCGAGACCTCTGGAGATATGCTCTGACTGCGAAGACCCAGCAAATAAAGTGAGTTCATGACTGTATCCTACACCAGTTTCGCATAACCAGCCCCAGCCTATTCAAAAGTACCTTGGATTGTAGGACAACCTGCTGTGCTTACCTTGGATCGTAGGGTGACCTGCTGTGCTTGAGGAGACCTATTGAGTCAAGTACATCAACATCAAAATGAAAATCAAATGGAAATTGTAGTTGGGATACCCATGCTGGTGGCATGTAAAAAGCTTCATCTGAGTGTGGCTGATGCCAGCACCGCCTTGACTGGCTTCCATGCCAGTGGCACATAAAAAGCACCAACCAATCGTGGCCGCTGCCAACCTCCTCTGTGCCGGTGGCACGTAAAAAGCATCCACTACACTCATGGAGTGGTTGGTGTTAGGAAGGGCATCCAGCTGTAGAAACTCTGCCAGATCAGACTGGAGCCTGGTGCAACCATCTGGTTTGCCAGTCCCCAGTCAAATCGTCCAACCCATGCTAGCATGGAAAATGGACGTTAAACGATGATGATGATGATGATGTAGGGATGTAGGGTAGTGAGGTGACAGAACCATTAGCATGCTGGGCTAAATGCTTAGCAGCATTTTGTCTATCCTTATGTTCTGAGGTCAACTTTGCCTTTTATCCTTTCGGGGGTTGATGAAATAAGTATCAGTCCTGTACTGGGATCAATGTAATCGACTGGCCCCTCTCCCCCAAAATTTCAGGCCTTGTGCCTATAGAAGAAAGGGTTAATCAACTTACTCGGCACTAAACTGCTATTTGTCTTCACGTTCTGGGTTCAAATTCCACCAAGGTTGACTTTTTGCTTTGTCCTTTTAGAGTCGATAAAAGAAGTACCAGTTACGCACTGGGGTTGATGTAATTGACTTACACCCATCCTCTGAAATTTCTGGCTTTGTGCCAAAATTTGAAACAGATATGCTGCTAATATACCAGTCATATAACACTATTTTATCAACCATTTGACTGTACGTCACCTATGTTGGAATACACTAACTATGTTGCAATTAATTCTTAAAGTAATGAAGAATTTAGTAAAATAACTTTACCATTATGTCTGTAACATGACCAGACATCAATTCTCAGTCTGGTTGTGCATTGTGTTCTTGAACAAAACACTTCATTTCCCTTTGCTCCAACCACTCAAATGACTCCTGAATGGAGGACTCATGAGTCACATTTTGCATTCAGCAATCATAAAGATGAATAGTACAACCCCTTCTGTGAAACCTGACTGGTTGTGATCAGTTGCTCGGCCACATCAAGGGTTCATTCATTCACCAAAGAACCTCTTTTATTTAGGGGCTACCCTACTCTTTGATCCATTTGACACCAACCCACGTGGCACTGCCCCTGGTTCTGTGATATAAATTCCGTTTGAAAATAATCTGAAAATATTTCATAAAAATTTCATACTCTTCTACTCTTTTACATGTTTCAGTCATTTGAGCGTGGCCATGCTGGAGCACTGCCTTTTAGTCGAGCAGATCGACCCC
>NC_069007.1:9545267-9545868 GCF_001194135.2 Octopus bimaculoides
AAAAAAAATTCCAGTTAATAGAATTATGGGAGGTAATGGGTTAATAACAAACTTATTTTATTAAATCCATCATTATTTCCAAAATTAATTGCAACAATGGCAGTGCATTTCAATAGAAAGATGGTAACACATTTGTTAAAGTAATCTAAATTAAACCTTCCATCAAAATTTCATTTTGGCTTATGTCCCAAACACCAGCTTATTAATGACAAGAGTTATTTGACTAAATTCATCATTATTTTCAAAACTAATTAAAACAAAAGTAGATGAGTGATGACTTAATGATGTGGGATGGCTAGACAATGAGCAATGACTAGATGATGAGTGATGGCTAGATGATAAGCAATGACTAGGTGATGAGCGATGGCTAGATAAGCAATGACTAGACGATGAGTGATGGCTAGATGATGAGCGATGGCTAGATGATGAGCAATGGCTAGATGATAAGCAATGACTAGACAATGAGCGATGGCTAGATGAGTGATGGCTAGACGATGAGCGATGGCTAGACGATGAGCAATGGCTAGATGATAAGCAATGACTAGACGATGAGCGATGGCTAGATGAGTGATGGCTAGACGATGAGCGATGGCTAGACGAT
>NC_069007.1:9546986-9551240 GCF_001194135.2 Octopus bimaculoides
AAAACCTTGTGACCAGCTGATCTAGCAAGCAGGGCCTCACCTCGGTGAGGACAGTGGGGTGGGCAGTGTTCCATAATACCTTCACGAGGAAGACCCTGAAATGATGTGCATTCTATCCTGGTGGTTTCATAAGTCCCCTGGTGTTTGGTATGTGGAGCATGCAACTAATAGCACTTGTGTCTGCAACTTGTTTGTAAATAATGTATGTACGTATGTTTGTACGTACGTTTGTATGTATGTATGTTTGTATGTATGTATGTATGTATGCATGTATTATATATATATATATATATATATATATATATATATATAAATGAATGTGTATGTGTATACACAAATAAATAAATGAATGTATGTATGAATGCATATATACATGCGTGTATGTATATGTGTGAATGTACGCAGGCATGTCTCTATGCACATGTATTTACATGTGCGTGTTCTTGTGTATCTATCAATTTACATATATATGTTTATGTGTGTATTTATATATATATATATAGGTGCAGGAATATATATACATAGGTGCAGGAATGGCTGTGTGGTAAGTAGCTTGCTTCCCAACCACATGGTTCTGGGTTCAGTCCCACTGCATGGCACCTTGGGCAAGTGTCTTCTACTATAGGCTCGGGCTGACCAAAACCTTGTGAGTGGATTTGGTAGACAGAAACTGAAATAAGCCCGTCGTATATGTGTATGTATATATGTATGTGTGTGTTTGTCCCCCCAACATCACTTGACAACTGATGCTGGTGTGTTTATGTCCCTGTAACTTAATGGTTCAGCAAAAGAGTCTGATAGAATAAGTACTAGGCTTACAAAGAATAAGTCCTGGGGTTGATTTGCTTGACTAAAGGCAATGCTCCAGCATGGCCGCAGTCAAATGACTGAAACAAGTAAAATAATAAAAGCATATGCGCATAATTACATTTATATGTATGTGCACATGTATGTATATATAGCTATAGGCACAGGGTAACCCAGAAGTCATACAACAGGTTAAAAGATTAATGGATTAAAAGATTAATAACTACCATTGTATTTGTATAGATTCTCCTCTTTATTTATTTTGTTTTCTTCTTTTTTTCTTATAGAATTTTTATGTAAATAATGGAAAATTTTAGATATTTAAGAAAAATACTACTACACAAAATCTTCTATTTTCCGCTTCAGAAATTTTAACTTTTTATTGAATTTTATTTTAATTTATTTTATTTTTAGAATTTAGAGTATGATCTACAATAGTTTGTAAATGTCGGATAGGAACTGCCAAAGTTCTGCCAGCAGGTTTTCTGTTATATTCTTTTCAGTTCTTATGCTACAAACATACCACATTTCATTAACAGTGTGAGAAAAAAGTGGACCATTTTAAACTCTGGTTGACTTTTGGACCACACTGAATATATGTATGTATGCATTTGTGTGTGTGTGTGTGTGTGTATTGTTATATTTTGAAATGGCTGTTTTTTTGTGTGTGAAATAACTACATTCACTATATTCTTGTTCTGTTTAGTCCATTCGGTAAGAAGAAACACATGGGGTGGAAAGTTACTGAAGAGGTCAAAGGGAGTGTGAGGAAAGATTTCAGACAGAGGACACTTAAATAAGAATAATAATAATGAAAATGAAGTAACAAATGGGTAAACAGTGCATGTGTTTATTTGGCCCCCAAAAATGACCCTCCCTAAATATAACAATATCTGTTTCAATACACAATTTCACATCAAAGATCTTGCAAAACAAATACACATGCACGCGCACACACACACAGACACACACTCAGGTATTCTCATCTAAAAGTGACAATGAATACTCACACTTACATGTGACACATTAGACCAATTGTAAAAACTTCTTCACATGAAATCATTGGTTGCTTTGTTTAACCCACAAATAACGCATATATTGCAATAAATTTTAAGAGCAACAAATTTAGCCAATAAAAGCTTAAAGGTTTTTATGCATGAGTGTGTATATACGAGGGGGTACTGAAAGGTTCCTGGCATTGGGTAAAAGAAAATACAAGAGGATCACTTAATTATGATTTTATTCAACATATTCCCCTCTCAGATTCACACACTTATTGCAGCAGTTCTTCAGTTTTTCTAAGCCCTGTAAAAGAACTTGGAAGATTGGGCCTCCAACCAGGCCTTTCACGATATCCTTAAAGCCAGGAACTTTCCAGCATTCCCTCATATATGCTTAGAAAGTGAACCTCTTAGCTGAACAGTCATATATTTCTGAGTATGTATATATGGCCTTGTGATTGTCGTGTTGGGCTTCTAATCCAAAGGACAAAGGTTCAATCATTAGTTCGGGCAATGTATTGAATTTTTTTTAGCAATAGCAGTAAAAATGGATGTATCTTGTGCCTTCTCTTATTACACAGGCATTGAGTGGAGTGGATTAGTTGATAACATCGACTCCAATGTAAAGTCTGATGACATACTACTAAGAACTTTGTCCAATATGCTAATGGTTCAGACAGCTTGCCACTTTCAATAATAATTATAATGGTTTCAAAATTAGGCACAAGGCCAGCAATGTTTAGTGGGGAGGTGATAAGTTGATTACATTGGCCCTGTTGCTTAACTAGCATTTATTTTATTGACCCACAAAGGATGAAAGGCAAAGTCAATCTCAGTAGGATTTGAACTCAGAATGTGAGGATGGATGAAATGCCACCAGGCATTTTCCTCAGTGTGCTAACAATTTTGCCAGCTCGAGCCTTAACCATAATAATAATCTTTTCTACTAAAGGCACAAGGCCTGAAATTTATAGGGGAGAGGTCTAGTCGATTACATTGACCCCATTGTCTCACTGGTATTTAATTTATCGATTCCAAAAGGATGAAAGGTAAAGTCAACCTTGGCAGAATTTGAACTCAGAATGTAAAGACGGATGGAATGCCGCTAAGCATTTTGCCCAGCATGCTAACGATTCTGCCAGCTCACCACCTTATAATAATAATAATAATAATAATAAAAATAATAATAATAATAAAAATAATTGTTTTGTTTTAGTATAGAAGATGGGCTGCAGCAAATATTCTGCTCAATAGCACAGATGTGCATGTCAGTTGTTTGACCTTAACCAGTTGAGCATGTCCCTTGGTGGCTGACGATATGTGCATCTCTGATCACGAGCAGAAGTAGTGGGGGAGCATCATGGCCATGTGTTGAGAGGGATTCTTTGGGGTTTCAACAATTCACCTTTGGAAACATGGGTGGCTATTTCATTCAACATTCTTAAACAACCCTTATTCAGGGACCTTTTGAGCAGGATGGGGTACTCGACCTTAAGAAAATTCTAACTGAGCCCCACCTGTAAGATCATGTGCTGTTTATCTTGATATGGGATCACCATGTCATGCACATATGGTTGTGATGCATGTGCCTGGTGTACCCTTATCAGACGGGTAGTCATGATGGGTATACTGGGCTTTGTATATTTTACCCCAGTGTCACTTTGATGGCATGCAGTGCTCTTTCACTTGATAATAATAATAATAATGATAATAATTAATCAATGAAAAGTGAGATCGTACAAGTGTTAGTCCGAGTTTCATGTTACTTTATTTTTTGCCATAGATTTTGTAGAAACAAGAGAAGAGAAAAAACTGATATAAAAAGATTTCCTCTTTTTTTTTTTTTTTAAAGAAGTTGAAGAATTTCAAGAAAGAATTAAAAAGAAAGAATCGAAGAATCAAAACAACAACAACATCAACAATATAGAATAAAAAAACAAAAAAAGAATTGGAAAATAGAAAAAGAGTAAAACAAAAATGGTTGATATAAGAAAAAAAATATAATGGTGAAAGAAGAAATATGTAGAAATCTCTTCAGCAGGATCCAAATCAGCAGAAAAATTTGCAACCATCATCACCACCACCACCACCACCACCACTACCACTACTACTACTACTACAATCACCATCACCACAACAACCACCACCACTGCAACTACTACTACTACTACTAGTGCTGCTGCTGCAGCCTTACTGCCTCCTCTCTCCCCTCCCATTACCTCTCTGTCACTGTCTCTCCCCCTCCTCCCACTATACCCTCTCTGTCTGTCTGTCTCTCTCTCTCTCTCTCTCTCTGTCACTCTCTCTCTCTCTCTCTTTCTCTCTCGCTCTCTCTCTTTCTCTCTCTCTCTCTCTCTCTCCCTTTCTCTCTCTCTCCATCAAGCTGCCTACATATGGCAAACACTCTTTTTTGCTAAGAGGGAGATTTTTTTTTTCTTTCCGATTG
>NC_069007.1:9552397-9554836 GCF_001194135.2 Octopus bimaculoides
TCTCACTCTCAATCTCTCTCTCTCACACTCTGTCTCTCTCTCTGTCTCTCTCTTTCTCTCTCTCTTTCTCTCTCTCACTCTCTCTTTCTCTCTCTCTCTCACTCTCTCTTTCTCTCTCTCTCTGTCTCTCTCTCTCTCTCTGTCTCTCTCTCTGTCTCTCTCTCTCTGTCTCTCTCTCTCTCTCTCTCTCTTTGTCTCTCTCTCTCTCTGTCTCTCTCTCTCTCTGTCTCACTCTCAATCTCTCTCTCTCACACTCTCTCTCTCTCTGTCTGTCTGTCTCCCCCCCCTCTCTCTACTTGATGTTCAATGCAATTGCCATTTCATTCATCTGTTTCTGCTGTTTCAGTTATTCTTGTTGCTGCTGCTGCTACATGCACTTCCTGTACCATGTGTCACATTGCTCCACACTATGCCACATCGTGCCACATTACTCCACCCTGTGTCACAATTCCCCACATTGCTTCTCCCTATTCCACGTTACGTCACATTGTGCCACACTGCTCCTCATCGTGCCATATTTTTCCTCACTGTGCCATACTACTCCTCACTGTCACACTACTCTGCATCACATCACTTTATCCCTCACTGTGCCACACTGCTCCTCACTGTGCCACACCACTCCACATCACATCACGTTATTCCTCACCATGCCACACTACACCACATTGCATCACATTGTGCCTCGTGGTGTCACACTGCTCCTCATCGTATCATACTGCTCTACATTGCATCTGTGTTGCACTGCTCCACACTGTGTAACTGTGTCACATTCCACACCATGTCACACAGTGCCACACCACGTCTCAATGTGTCGCACTGTGCCACTTGCTCCACACTGTGCCACTTGCTCCACACTGTGCAACTTGCTCCACATGGTCTGACCTGATTGGATCTATGTATAGACTGGACATAGGTGTTATGGTTATGTTATCATTATTGTTGTTGTTATTGGTGATGGTGACATATAACAAGAGAGCAGTGCATGCCATCAAAGTGACACTCGGGTAAAATATTCGAAGCCCAGTATACCCATCATGACTACCCGTCTGATAAGGGTACACCAGGCACATGCATCACAACCATATGTGCACAACATGGTGATCTCATATCAAGATAAACAGCACATGACCTTGCAGGTGGGGCCCAGTTAGAATTTTCTTCAGGTCGAGTAGCCCATCCCTGAATAAGGTTTGTTTTAAGGATGTTGAGCAAAACACCCATGTTTCCAGAGATGAATTATTCAAACTCCAAAGAATTCCTCTCAACACATGGCTATGATGCTCCTCCACTACTTCTGCTCGTGATCAGAGATGCACATATCGTCAGCCACCAAGGGACATGCTCAACTGGTTAAGGTCAAGCGACTGACAAGCAAATCTGTGGTATTGAGCAGAATATTTGACAGGATCTGGTGAGTTGGAGAACATTGGTGCTTGATGCAGGCCTCTGATTCATCAGATCTTGTTGAGCCATTAAACCCAAGCCAGAGGGAGGACAGATGTTAAATGATGATTTACTTATGTCTATTTACCTTTCTCTCTATCTAACTACCTACCTGTCTATTTATCTATCAATCCATTTATCTGTCCATCCATCCACCTGTCTGTTTGTCCGTCTGTCCATCTCTTTCTCTCTCCCTACCTACCTACCTACCTATCTATTTATCGATCCATCCATCTATCAATCAGCCTATCAGCAAATCTTGTTGGTAATCTGTTGATTATTCAGAATGTCATTACTCACTTGTTTATATGGTAAACCTGATGATTTGAGAGTTGCATAACATGTTGCATAATCTTCTTGAAGTTGTGCATACTCTATACCTGACTGTAATATGTTTGTCACAGCAGACATTCAATGAAACATTTACCAAAGAACCCATCTAGTCCATTCCATAAAATAAGAGTATACTGGAGAGTATAAGAGGGATGAGTCTCTGAAGCATGTTTAAGGTTGTTATCTCGAGCATGAATGAGAATATCACGATTTTCATGGGGATCACCAACCATAAAGATGGCTTCTTCAATAGATGTGGGTTCATTAAAACCACGTAAAATATCGTTTTCTATAGTTTACGATAGATGAAACGGACGCAGAAACACACACACACACTCACAGACATATACACACTCATAGAATTGATAATATTGTAAATAGCAAAATGTACACACACGAAGTTCAAGCGAAACGAAATGTAGTTAATAGAGGTGCAAAACATACTTTCTGTAGTATAGTTATGGCATAAAAATTTTTGTTAGGGAATATTTCGAAAAGAAATATTCCAGCATCAGAAACTCACCAATTTAGCGAAAATAATCGATTGATGTTTACTTTTAACACCCGGCCACCAAAACAAAACAAAACAAAAAAAAGCAAGTGTAATAGGTGTGAAAAAATGTGTATTAAACAAATATGGAAACCAAAATTCGCGCTAACGAA
>NC_069007.1:9555404-9558331 GCF_001194135.2 Octopus bimaculoides
TATATATATGTATGTGTGTTTGTGTGTCTGTGTTTGTCCCCCCACCATCGCTTGACAACCAATGCTGGTGTGTTTACGTCCCCGTAACTTAGCGGTTGGGCAAAAAAGAGACCGATAGAATAAGTACTAGGCTTACAAAGAATAAGTCCTGGGGTCGATTTTCTTGACTAAAGGCGGTGCTCCAGCATGGCCGCAGTCAAATGACTGAAACAAGTAAGAGTAAAAGAGTACAGTGGAGAACCGATTTTGTACCATGTCTTATAATAATGAGAAAGTCCCAACGGTGATGTGCTAAAAACAACAACTAAATCGCCCTTAACTTTTTTTCCCATAGTGAAACTATATTCAACACCGTATTCATGAATTTGTTTCTCTCACCATGATGCATACTCTTTTACTCTTTTACTTGTTTCAGTCATTTGACTGTGGCCATGCTGGAGCACTGCCTTTAGTTGAGCAAATCAACACCAGGACTTATTCTTTGGAAGCCTAGTACTTATTCTATCGGTCCCTTGGGCCGAACCTCTAAGTTACAGGGACATAAACACACCACCATGGGTTGTCAAACTATGTTGGGGGTGGGAGACAAACACTGACACACAAACACATACACACATACATATCTATCTATATATATATATATACATATATACATCGGGCTTCTTTCAGTTTCTGTCTACCAAATCCACTCACAAGGCTTTGGTCGGCCTGAGGCTATAGTAGAAGACACTTGCCCATGGGATCTTTTAAAAAACTTGTTTTGCAACTGAAATGAAAGATAAATGAATCTTCCAAAATTACTGTCACCAATGTAACAAAGCACAGAAAGTCAACATTTATTTAGAATATGAACTAAATGTTATAAAACTCAGGATTGAATGCCATGGTGAAGAAAGTGAAGCTCCAAGAAAATTCAGAAGGCATAATTCAATTTTTCATACAAAAATAATTTATTGTTTTACAAGACCTATTGGGGCAAGTGAATTTGAAATCGTGATGGCACCTGTACCAGTGGAGGACTAAGAGCACCGTCTGAGCGTGATCATTACCAGAGCAGCTGTCTGGCTTCCGTGCCAGTGGCATGTAAATAGCACCATTTGAGTATGATTGTTACCAGCGTCGCCTTATTGGCACTTGTGCTGGTAGCACATGAAATACATTCGAGTGAGATCGTTGCCAGTGCTGCTGGGCTGGTTCTGTGCAGGTGGCATGTAAAATACACCGTTTGTGCGTGACCATTGCCGGTACCGCCTGAATGGCATTCGTGCCGGTGGCACGTAAAAGCATCTTTCTTCCTCCTTTAACGCCTATGTGATATAATTTTTGGGAGAGAATACATTTGCGGCTGAAGATAGCTTTATATTGTCAATTATACACTGATGTAACAACTATGAAGCTTGAAACACGTGTACCGCAGAATCCTTTGTGTTTTGTTTTTATTTTTGCATTTACAATATATATATATATATATATATATATATATATATATACCAAATCCACTCACCAAGGTGCTACATAGTGGGACAGAACCATGTGGTTGGGAAGCAAGCATCTAGCCATACATACATATATATATATATATACTTGGTGAACCTTGCTGGTGCCATGTAAAAAGTATTCAGTCCACCCTGTAAGGTGGTTGGTGTTAGGAAGGGCATAAAAGCTCTGCCAAAACAGACACTGAAGCCTGGTGCAGTCTTCTAGTCAACCAGATCCTGACAAATTGTCCCACCCATGCCAGCATGGATAAGAGACATTAAACAATGATGATGATGATGATGTTGATATATATATATATCGTCAACATACTTACATATATATATATATATATAAACATACACACACACACATATATATGAATGTATGTGTATGTGTATGCTGTACTGTATGGCATTCATGCCAAGAGCTCTAATATGAACATTTCAGAGGGTTCTGGGTGTCAATCTGAGGACAGTGCTGAGGATTCAGAAAGAGTTAGATGAGTGTAATGGTGATTACAAAGGTACGGCAGCTTGGAAAACCTCACTCTGATTGTTCTGATGATTCAGAACAATCAGAGTGAATTTGTTGGTGAGATCCAGGGACATGGCAGTGTCTGAGTTTCTTCTCAAGCAGGTAGTGTATAAGGACATTCAGTATTCCGTATACAAGATGAGAAAGGGCCAATTTTTATCTCAAGCCATCAGGCAGAAGAGGAACGCTGTGCTACAAAGGTTTTGAACAAACTCAAGCATCCCCTCCAACTGAACATGCTTTGGTTTTTCTCAGACGAGAAAAATTTCTGCCAGGATCAGATGGTGAACACACATCACATCTGTTGGCTTGCTGTGTCCCCAAAACATGTACCAAGAGTGATAAAAATCAAACATCCTGTCAACATCATGGTGTTTGGAGTGATCACTAGTGATGGCGATGTTATGCCTCCATTCATCTTCCCACACAGCCTCAGACTCAACACGGAAGCCTACATCAAGTGCCTGGAGATAGTGCTAACCTTGGTGAAAAGGGTGGCCGCTGGAAGACCCTATGTCTAGCAACAGGACTCTACACCATGCCACACAAGCAGGAGAACCCAGTCATGGCTGACAGACCATTTCTGTGACCACATCACCCCTAACATCTGGCCACATAACTACCCTAGACTGCAGCCCCCTTGATTATTATGTGTGGGGTGCAGTTGAGTGAGAGAACAACAAAACTCCTTGTAACACCAAGGATGAACTGAAGGCAAGGATTATGGCAGCATTCACCAACTTAAACAAGGAGACCATTCATAAGAGTTGCAGGAGATTCCAAAGTCGTCTGGAGGCCATGGTTGAAGGCAATGGCAATTTTATTGAATTAGAGATTTTAATGTAATTTTGGTAAATATATCTGTTAAAATGAGATGTCAGTGTTATTTTCACTTTTGTGTAATTTAGATAATT
>NC_069007.1:9558752-9559964 GCF_001194135.2 Octopus bimaculoides
ATATATATATATATATATATATATATATATATATATACACACACATATATATAATGAAAGAAGTAATGAGAGGTGATTTGATACTTTGACCTATGTAGTAGGGCAGTGACCCTTGACATTGACTTATGATACACATGCACGCACACACACACACATGCGTTTATGAATGAGTATATGTGTGTTTGTGTGGTTTGTCTGTTTATAAAGTGCCCGTGGTAGTGTACAGAATAATATATTAGCAAATTAATAAAATGTTACTGTCACAACAACAACAACAAGAAAAAAAATGGAAGACTATTACTAATGTTGTTCAGTAATATTATTAATAAAAGATCGCTGTCAAAAGTAAAATAACTTAAATTAAAATACTGTTTATTATTTGAACCTAGTACTTTCATTCACCTTGGGACTTGTCAAAATTGAATGTATATAATGTTATTGCTAAGTAACATTGTTATGTGTGTCTCTCTAGGCAGAGCTCTTGTTTGTCTGGTCTCAGACGAAAATTTCTTCATGAAATATTTTCCCATTTCTTTCCAGTATTGTGGATCATGTCTTGTATATTTACAAAGAGAAAATTCCTTGAAGTTGCTATTATACTCTTAAAACTTCTAAATGTTCACTTTGTGGGATTCTCCTTATTTATGGTTGTCATATGTGCTGTTTGTGTATTCTGACTCATTCGCATAAGACATTTACTGTCTGACTGATGTAATTTACTTTATAGTTAAGACAGGTTATGCAATATATCAAATTTCCTGTCTTTTAGTTCATGTCAGCTTTTATTCTTAAAGTCTACCTGGTTTTTAATTTCATCTTAGAATTTATTACTGTATTGTAGAAGTTATTTTGCATTGTATTTTTCACACCTGATAACTTATTTTCTCTAAACACTAGCAGACTGTGTAGTGAAGAATTTTGCTTCTAAGCCAAATAGTTTTGGGTTCAGTTTCACTGATTGGTACCTTGCTTACTATAGAGCCAAGCTGACTAAAACTTCGCAAATGGATGCGGTAGAAGGAAACTAACACTAAAGGAAACGAGCACTGAAAGTTACAATGTTTCATATATGAATACGTCTATGTAAGCAATTTAGTTGAAGATAAAAAAATAGGTGATGGGTGTATATGCATATTTCAGGAGTTATTGCTCTTTCATAATTTCCTCCATGCTCCTATATATATATATATATATATATATATATATATATAT
>NC_069007.1:9560582-9564833 GCF_001194135.2 Octopus bimaculoides
CAATTCATTACAGCCATTTCTAATGAATTTTTTAATTGATCAATGAGTACATAATATCATTATAAAGAACTGATTTCTTCAGATGAATCTTGCAATCAAGGACATTTAAAATAATTTAAAATCGATGGCACATACGTATTTAGTGATTCTATGACTGACTCGTACTGCTAATGGAAATGAGCATGTAATATTCTCTAACAAGATCTCAAATTCTTTTAATATAAAATTGGTTAAAAGATGTAAAGATAAAAATAAGACAAATGCTATCTTTAAAATGGATTGAAATCAGAGAATACATACTTCTTCAAAAAACAGGTATAAACATCAAAATTATGATCTTAACTTCAAGAATACTTTATGGTTAATTGTTCCATTTGGTAAACAGGTCAATTGCAATTTTTAAAAATTGCTTAATATAGCAATTCGAAAATATTTTCCAAGAAACCACAGATATTACAAAATTTTTAATCGACATAAGATTAGATCAAGTTATTGTCTTAGTTGCAGTATTGCACAAATTCTAGCAACATCTAACATTAAAATAATATCGAAATTTCAAAAAAGTGATTTCAATCAGAATAGTATAATAAATTCCAAGCATAATAACATCAAACTGGATAAAGAAACTCAAATAGAAGGGTATGTTGAGAAATTAAATGTTGTGGAACGGTAAACAACCCAATTTAACGTAAATAATGTCAAATTGAATAAAAGTTCAGCTAGAAATAGAACAATGATAATGTTATCTAAAGGAGTAAATAGTTATAGAGAACTTGGTGGAAATGAATTTAATTCTACAATCAATGATCAAATTGAAAGTAAATCTGATGAAATATAAAAGTCTTTGCAATTGTTCTTTGGAAAATAAGTGTAAAACTAAAAGTGCAATATATAGATGTAGTTACATCTGAGGGTAAGGAATTCTTTTACATCAGTGGGACATCATTAATTTTCAAGAGGAGACTGGCAAATCATTTGAGTTTATTGAAGGACAAAAATAAAAGGTTTCAAACGAGTCTTAGCAAATTAATCTGGTCTTTCAAGGACAGTAACAAGGACTATGATTAAATGGGGATTAATTTACAGACCTGGAACCAATAGATATGACCTATGTGTAGAAGAATTTTACAGGATTTCAACATCCAAGAGTAATGTAATAAATTCTAGATGGGAAAAAACATCGAGATGCTTGCACATGAGAAAGTTCACATTTGCCAAATATAAATGAGTAATTATCATGTAAACTGTATGAAGTTTTGAAATTATGGACTGAAAATGGTTATCCAGAAAGAACTTGAAATAGAGATTGTTTGTGTCTGAAAATTGTCACTAATGGTGGTAGTGATAATGGTGGTGATGATGATGCTGATGGACTGTGACGATGATAGATGGTGGTGGTGGTGATAATGGTGATGATGGTGGTGGTGGTGATGATGATGATGGTGATAAATACACAGAGCTGGAACAGATAACGCAAGGTGTTATGACTGCTGCTTTAACAATTTCTCCAATTCATCATCTAGATTAGTAATCTCACTTAACAACCCTTGAAGGGATGAATGTCAAAGTTGATCCCAGCAAGATTTGAACTCATTGGGTAGAGACTCATAACAAATGTCATGAGTCGTTCTAATCCCCCCCCCCCCCATTGGACTCTGTTAATTTGCTGCTGCAATCCTGATATTTCATAATTTTAGAAATACTTCTCATCTGGTTTCTAGCAAATATAATGGATAGGTAAAGAGTGTTATGAATGGGGGTTTTTGCCCTTTAATTTGTCCTCGAAATTCAAAGTAGTTGTTGAGAAAGTGTTTATATTTCTTTATGATGTATTTTTAAAGTTTTCCTCAAATATAATTTCTGCTATGTGATATATCTCATTCTAAGGATCATAACAAGAGGTTAGCATACAAAGGTGCCACTCTTGTGCCCATGGTTACTCTCTTTAACTGTCTATGTATTTTTTCATCAACTTAAAAAATGTTTTTTGTGTGTTTCCTGAATGGCTTATAAACACCTTCCACGCTGCAATTGTTTTCGTTCCATCTCATGATCTCAGATCAGGTCACTTGCTATGCAAGTAAATCTCCGTAAAAAAAGTTTTCTTTTCATATTAAGTGTACATACATATATACATATATACTTATACATCTGTATCTGTCTATCTGTCTGTCTATCTATCTAAATACACATACATACATGTATATACATACATGTATATATATACAACACATACAAACAGACAAGTGTTAACACTCGTTTTTGACATATTTTTTAAAGTTTTGCTCAGAAATCATTTCTACTTTGTGATATGATCTACTCTAAGCATCTCATCAAAGGGTTCACATAGAAGGGTGCCACTCTGGTACCCATGGCTGCTCTCCTATTGGTTCACTTCTTTTGGGTATTTTTCAGTGAAGTTAAAGATATTAAAGCTATCACTGTGATGATGAATTCTGTTTTGAAACATATATTTGCCTTACCTCTTTGGTTTTCTACCCAATAGCTAACTGCTGTTTGGCCTAACATAAATGGTATATTGGCATAAAAACTATCCTCAAAGATAACAAGCTATATGTGAAAATAAATGGATTTCTTTTAATATAGTCCATCAACTGTTACTCTAAGAATCCTCTCACTAGGTCAGCATAGAACGATGTAACTCTTGTATCCAAGGCTACCCTCTTTATCTGGCTGTATGTTTTTCCATCAAAGTTAAAGATGTTTTCTTTTGATATTAAGTGTAGATTTGTAATGATGATTTCCATTTTGAAACACTTATTTATCTTGTTTCTATGGTTTTCTACCCATTATCTGACTGTTTCTTGGCCTAACAGAAATGGTACATTGATATAAAAAACTATGTCCAAAGATATTAAGCTATATATGAAGAAATATGGATTTCCTTAAACACATTCCATCTACTGTCCCAGAAGGCACCACTTTAACAAGTTCCAAGAAGTATTAAAGTGCTAAATCCAAGCAATGAACATTGTTCTATTTTTAAGTTGTTCTATTTAGCATATCATATTTTACCGAAACTAATCTTTTATTAATAAAACGGAGTTTCATTTCTTCTGAGAATAATATTTTATTAATGCATGTGTGAAGAATATCAGATGGAAGCAACACATGGCAGATTTTACTGTTTTCCAGTCTTTCAGATGAAGATATAGGAAGATATTCTAATCACTACTGAAGAAATATGCATGGAATATTTTCAAAATATATCCTTGATAATATATACATGTGAATAAGAATAACTGATGAAGGATACGGATGATAGATTTAGCACTTTAGATGGATTTATTCAGTACAACGATCATTTTGACCCATCCTGCAATTGTTTGTTAGGGGCAGGATGCTGTGCATCTAATTATGTTGCATCAATCTGTGCAGTTTGTGTCACATCAGGTCCATGCATAAAGAAGGGGACATCCAGCTAGATATACTGAGATGTCCTAGTCATGTTGTTCTTGACCGCTGTATTTTGGTTAATATATATCAGGTCATTAAGAACGAAATGTCCAGTTTTGAACTGAAAGTTTATTTTGCTTTATCTCAACAAAAAAACAATGCAGTTAATCAAAGTATGCACCTAAATTATCAACACAATTTTGCCATTTTATTGGTAGCTTATATATGCCTGCAGTGAAGAATTCTGGAGAGCGAGAGGTGATGAAATCACGAAAGGCTGTTATTGCATCTTCAGATTTGAAGTTGTCTAATGCCTGAAAAACCTGATAGTCAGTTGGTGCAAGGTTTGGTGAAGATGGTGGATGACAGAGTACTTCCAAGTTCACTTCCTCTAACTTGAGTAGCGTTCTTTGTGTAACATGTGGTCAAGCGTTGTCTTGCAAGAGAATTGGCCTGTCACTATTGACCAATCTCGGTTGTTTTAATCGCAACCGTAAAGGGTTTTAGTCAAAGAAATCGACACCAGAACTTATTCTTTGTAAGCTTAGTACTTATTCTATCAGTGTTTTTGCTGAACTGCTAAGTTATGGGGACATAAACACACCAGTGTTGGTTGTCAAGTGATGGTGGGGGTACAAACACGCACACACACACACACACACACACACACACACACATACACACATACACACACACACATGCACGCACGCACGCACACACACACACACACACACATAAATATCATCATCATTATATATATATATATGTATATGGCAGGCTTCTTTCAGTTTCCATCTACCAAATCCACTCGCTAGGCTGGGACTATAGTAGAAG
>NC_069007.1:9566314-9567098 GCF_001194135.2 Octopus bimaculoides
ACCACCACCACCACCACCACCACCACCACCACTGCCTGTTTCTGGCATCTCAGATCAGCCAGCTATAAAACAGTAGCGAAGAAGCACTAATAGTGCCAAGCCAACCATAGCCACCACCACTACCCATCACCTTCCTCACCTCTGCGTCTGTATATTTGTCATGATGCTTGTCTGTCTGTACATATGTCTGTCTGTCTGTCTGTTTGTGTGTTTGGGTGTGGGTGTGTGAGCAGGTGTGTTTGTGTCTGTTTGTCCCTCTATTTTTTTTAAACTTCTCTCTTTTTTTCTTTTTTTTTTTTTTAATTTTTTTTTTTTTTTGTTTTGTTTCTCAATTCTTGTCTCTTCTCTGCTTTTCCTCTTTAGAAAGCCCAGCTGCAATCCATCATCATCATCATCATCATCATCATCATCATCATCACTATCATCACTACCACCATCAGCATCATCATCGTCATCTTCACCATTTTTGTCATCATCATCATTACTATTGTCATCACCACCACCACTATCATCATCATCATCTTTACCATTTCATCATCATCAATTACCACCACCACTACCACCACTACCACCACATTACTCCCACAGCCATTACATCTTGCTCCTTTCACATGCACACACCCACAAGCTGCACACAGTGATGCAATGCAGTGCACTAAAATGCACTTTCATGTGTTGCTGAATTACACATTGCACCTGACACACTTGATATTGCTGCACTAGACAAACGCTTTTTAGAGACAGCTAGCATACTTACATATATGCACACACACACACATATATA
>NC_069007.1:9569077-9570693 GCF_001194135.2 Octopus bimaculoides
TTCGATGACAGCACCGCATGACTGGCATACGTGGTAGTAGAGCGCTAAGAGCACCATCCAGGTGTGGTCGTTGCCAGTACCGCCTGACTAGCCCTCATGCTGGTGGAACATTAAAGCACCCACTACACTCTCGGAGTGACTGGCTTTAAGAAGGGCATCCAGCTGTAGAAACTCTGCCAATTCAGATTGGAGCCTGGTGTAGCCATATGGCTCGCAGATCCTCAGTCAAATCGTCCAACCCATGCCAGCATGGAAAGCAGACGTTAAAAGATGATGATGATGATGATATATATTTTATTGATATGTGTTTGTGTGTGTGTCCATATGTAGATATCATTTCTTCACATATGCGTGATTATGTATGTTTATGTGTGTGTATGTATGTCTGTGTGAATATGTAGGTGTACATATTTCTACTTATGCGCATATGTTTTAATCTGTTTGTGTGTGTGTATGATTCTTGCATGCGTACATGTATGTATGTACCTGATGAATGTGTATATGTCCATGATTGTATGTGTGTGTGTCTCTTGGTGTGTGTGTGTGTGTGTGTGTGTACGTGTGTGTGTGTGAGTATATCTTTGCCTTTGTGTGTATCTATGTGTGTACATCTTTATCTCACACAAAAGCGCACACATCCATACATTAATGCATAGACACACATACAAGCACATGCACACAAGGATGCGCATATACATATACACAAACGCATGCATAAAGATATACACATACACGCAAACATACATTAAGACACACATACACACATGCACATACACACAGATGTATGCACATAAAGACACACATACACACACACACGCATGAAAACATGTACATACTCACACACATACATTAAGACACACATACACATACATGTACACGCACACTCAAGACACATACATGAAGATGCACACACACACACACATGCACATACAAATACACACACACATACACACATACAAATACACATATACACACACACATGCACATACAAATACACACACACACACACACATGCACATACAAATACACACACACACACACACACACACACACACACACACATACACATATGCACACACACACACACATACACATGCAAATACACATATGCACACACACATGCACATGCAAATACACACACATACACACACACATGCACACCTGCGTGGGATGCTGCATAGTTATCTTCCGACATCAAAACACATCGATTTTGTAAGGTAGCAACCTCAACATGCAAGCATTATTGTATCATATTAGTGCTACTGCTGCTGCTGTGAATATTGTTGTTGTTGGTGGTGTTGTTGTTGTTGTTGTTGTTGTTGTTACTATTGCTCTAGTTATTGATATTATTAATATTACTGTTGTTGTTGTTGTGCTGCAGCTGTGGATGCTAATGTCAAACTATATTGATTAGGATGACAGAGTTGGTTGTAGTCATATTGACAATGAAGATAAGGATGCTGACGATGGTGACAGTGATGGTGATGATGATGGTGATGATGACGGAGATGGTGGTGGTAGTGGTGGTGAGGATGCGTTATGGATATCAATACACACACACACACACACACACACACACACACACACACACACACACACACACACACACACACACA
>NC_069007.1:9570891-9572364 GCF_001194135.2 Octopus bimaculoides
CCCACTGTGTGACATTTTGGGCAAGTGTCTTCTGCCATAGCCTTGGGCCGACCAAAGCCTTGTAAGTGGATTTGGTAGACGGAAACTGAAAGAAGCCCGTCGTATATATGTATATATATATCATCATCATCATCATCATCATCGTTTAACGTCCGCTTTCCATGCTAGCATGGGTGGGACGATTTGACTGAGGACTGGTGGACCAGGTGGATACACCAGGCTCCAATCTGATTTGGCAGAGTTTCTACAGCTGGATGCCCTTCCTAACGCCAACCATTCCGAGAGTGTAGTGGGTGCTTTTACGTGCCACTGGCACGAAGGCCAGTCAGGCAGTACTGGCAACGGCCACTCTTGAAATGGTGTATTTTATGTGCCTATATATATACACACGTGTGTGTGTGTGTGTGTGTGTGTATGTTTGTTTGTGTGTCTGTGTTTGTTCCCCCAGCATCGCTTGACAACTGATGCTGGTGTTATTACGTGCCCGTAACTTAGCGGTTCGGCAAAAGAGACCGATAGAATAAGTACTAGGCTTACAAAGAATAAGTCCTGGGGTTGATTTGCTCGACTAAAGGCGGTGCTCCAGCATGGCCACAGTCAAATGACTGTAACAAGTAAAAGAGTGTACATAAACACATCGATACAAACGCATACACACACCCACACATAGACACAAACATGCATATGTATTTGTGTGTGTGTGTGTGTGTGTGTGTGTATGTGTACACTATGTATGCATATGGTGAGAAGAATTGTAAGCCATGGCTCTGTAACATCTCTCTCTTTCTCTCTCTCTCTCTCTCTCTCTCTCTCTTACTGACCAGCATCTCTCATTGTTTCTTTTTCTCTTTTTTTCTCTCCAGGATGCATGGTGGGGGAAGGACTATGTGGTGCAAAAGAAAGTTGCATTGATGGTAAGTATCGCTGTTGTTATACACCTTATTATACACCCTGTACATTATTAAACACCCTATTTTCATATAAACATTCCGGTTACCACTTGTTTACAAAAGCAGTCAATCTCTTCAATTAGTAAATACCATCAGGACCAGCAAGTCCGTGTTTGGACAAACGGGCCTTAATACAGATGTTACAAACATTGTTGTTGTTGTTGGCACTCCGTCGCTTACGATGTCGAAGGGTTCCAGTTGATCCGATCAATGGAACAGCCTGCTCGTGAAATTAACGTGCAAGTGGCTGAGTACTCCACAGATACGTGTACCCTTAACATAGTTCTCGGGGGATATTCAGCATGACACAGTGTGACAAGGCTGACCCTTTGAATTACAGGCACAACAGAAACAGGAAGTAAAGAGTGAGAGAAAGTTGTGGCCAAAGAGTACAACAGGGTTCGCCACCATCCCCTGCCAGAGCCTCGTGGAGCTTTTAGGTGTTTTCGCACAGTAAACACTCACAACGCCCGGTCTGGGAATCGAAACCGCGATCCTATGACCACGAGTTTGCTGCCCTAAC
>NC_069007.1:9573020-9577421 GCF_001194135.2 Octopus bimaculoides
GTGTGGCGTGGTGTGTGTGTGGTGTTTGTGTGTGGTGTTTGTGTGTGGTTTGTGTGTGTGGTGTGTGTTTGATGTTTGTGTGTGTGGTGTTTGTGTGTGGTGTGTGTGGTGGTGGTGTGTGTGTGTGTGTGTGGTGTATGTGTGGTGTGTGTGTGTGTTATGGTGGTGGTGTGTGTGTGTGTGTGTGGTAAGAAGTTTGCTTCCCAACTATATGGTTTTGGGTTTGGTCCATCTGTGTGGCATCTTGGGTAAGTATTTTCTGCTGTAGCCATGGGCTGGCCAAAGCCTTGTGAGTGGATGTGGCAGATGGAAACTGAAAAATGCCCATTGTATATATGTGTGTGTGTGTGTGTGTGTGTTTGACCCCCACCACCGCTTGGTGTGTTTACATCTACATAACTTAGCAGTTCAGCAAAAGACATTGATAGAATAAGTACCAGGCTTAACAAAATATTAATCAGTCCTTGGGTCAATTCATTTGACTGAAACCCTTCAAAGTGGTGCCCCAGCATGGCCACAGTCTAATGACTGAAACATGTAAAAGCTATGTATGTGTGTGTGTACGTGTGTGTGTGTGTGTGTACGTGTGTGTGTTTGTGTGTGTGTGTGTGTGTGTGTGCATGGTGATTGCTACTTTGTCAGAGAAGAAGTCCCTCTCTTCAATTAGTAAATGCAGTCACGAGATCTCATGTTGCTAGCCAGTCCATCTTTGGACAAACTGACCCTACTGTGGATAATACAGGGAAGTGTCTGGGGGTTGAAGTGAAGTCCTGGTTAAAAAGTCCTTGTCTCGTGATGGATTGTTCGATCCTCCGTGTTCAAAATGCTTTGCAACCATTGCAGATTATATCTTTCTAAACTGATCAATGATGGAAAAATCAATATAAATACAAACATACATTCATGCATAAATATATTCAGTAATACACACCTGCATTCATATACACGTGCATACACAGATACTTATATACAGGTGCAGGCAGTGGAGGCGCAATGACCCAGTGGTTAGGGCAGCGGACTCGCGGTCGTAGGATTGCGGTTTCGATTCCCAGACCGAGCGTTGTGAGTGTTTATTGAGCGAAAACACCTAAAGCTCCACGCGGCTCTGGCAGGGGATGGTGGCGAACCCTGCTGTACTCTTCCACCACAACTTTCTCTCACTCTTTCTTCCTGTTTCTGTTGTACCTGTAATTCAAAGGGTCAACATTGTCACACTCTGTGTCACGCTGAATATCTCCGAGAACTACGTTAAGGGTACACGTGTCTGTGGAGTGCTCAGCCACTTGCACATTAATTTCATGAGCAGGTTGTTCCGTTGATCGGATCAAGTGGAACCCTCGACGTCGTAAGCGACGGAGTGCCAACCAACCACCACAGGTGCAGGCATGATTGTGTAGTAAGAAGCTGGCTTCCCAATCACATGGTCTTGGGTTCAGTCCTACTGCAAGGTACCTTGGGTGAGTGTCTTCAGGCTGAGAGAAGCCTTGTGAGTGGATTTGGTGGATGGAAACTGAAAGAAGCTCAAGGCGGCAAGCTGCCAGAATCGGTAGCACGCCGGGCGAAATGCTTAGAGGTATTTCGTCTGCCGCTACGTTCTGAGTTCAAATTCCGCCGAGGTCGACTTTGCCTTTCATCCTTTTGGGGTCGATTAAATAAGTACCAGTTACAGACTGGGGTTGATGTAGTTACTTAATCCCTTTGTTTGTCCTTGTTTGTCCCCTCTATGTTTAGCCCCTTGTGGGCGATAAAGAAATAAGGAAACTGAAAGAAGCTCATTGTATATATGTATATATATCTATGTGTGTGTGTCTTTATGTCTGTTTGTTCCCCACCATCGCTTGACGATTGGTGTGTTTATGTCCCTGTAACTTAGTGGTTTGACAAAAGAAACCAATAGAATAAGTACCAGAAGCAAGCAAAATATCATAATCCATGCAGACTTTGTAGAGTTAACACCAAAGATATCATCCACATCGTAAGCACTTGTCTGAAAATGTCATCATGGAAATATCTTCTGATGAGACATGATGTTGTAGATAGGACACTGTATAATGAGATCTGTCGGAAGGATAACCCCGGGGTCAAAGAAATAAAAACCTATGGTAGAAACCATAGCTGCTCGTAATAAAAAGGAGTACTGGTGGAATGTCCCAGTGAAAACCTCAATGGCTGTGTGGCAAGTAGCTTGCTTACGAACCACATGGTTCCGGGTTCAGTCCCACTGTGTGGCACCTTGGGCAAGTGTCTTCTACTATAGCCTCAGGCCAACCAAAGCCTTGTGAGTGGATTTGATAGACGGAAACTGAAAGAAGCCCATTGTATATATATGTATGTGTGTGTGTGTATATGTTTGTGTGTCTGTGTTTGTCCCCTCCAACATCACTTGGCAACCGGTGCTGGTGTGTTTACGTCCCCGTAACTTAGCGGTTCGGCAATAAGAGACCGATAGAATAAGTACTAAGCTTACAAAGAATAAGTCCTGGGGTCGATTTGCTCGACTAAAGGCGGTGCTCCAGCATGGCCACAGTCAAATGACTGAAACAAGCAAAAGAGTTAAAGAGTAAAAGAGTACAATAGACCTGACATAATGATTTAGTACAAAGAAGAGAAACTGTACAATTATGGAAGTCAGCTGCCCAGCGGATGTTAACATAAAGCTAAAGATCAGTGAAAAAAGAGAATAACTATGCTGAGCTATTGAGGAATCTGTAGTTACTCCTATCCAGATGACAAGTTCAGGTTTATTCTTGTAATTATTGGGGCCCTGGGATATGTAACACACTGTCTAAATACCAATCTTGAGAAATTAAGCTTCTCAAAACCAGAAAGGAGAAAGCTAATTCAAAGACATCAGATCTAATCCATCACTGGAACTGTAAAACTTACCAGAAGTTTATCATTTAAATATATATGAACATGTCTAGACATGTAACTATAGACGTGAGAATACATACATAAAACAAGACATACAAATCTGCACATATACGTACAAAAGTACTCTGTTCATCATCATCATTTAACGTCTGTTTTCCATGCTGGCATGGGTTGGATGATTTGACAGGAGCTGTCCAGCTGAAGGGCTGTTCAGACTCCATGATGCCCTTCCTAATGCCAACCATTTTACAGTGTGTACTTGGTGCTTTTATGCAGCACGGCTCAGATGATTTTTATGTGGCACCAGCACCTATAGGCCCCGTGAGATTAAGGATGCTCAGCTGGAGAGGGTTGCAGAGGATGAGCTTGTATGCAAAGGGTAACCATGCTTTTACTTAGCTTGGCTTGTCCTTTCAAGCACAGTAAACCACCAGGGGTCTCAGTCCCTTGTGATCCCCTCTGGTGTTGAAATTCTGAGCCTTGGATCTTCATCATCATCATCATCATCATCATCATCATTGTTTAACGTCCGCTTTCCATCCTAGCATGGGTTGGACGATTTGACTGAGGACTAGTGAACCAGATGGCTGCACCAGGCTCCAATTGATAGAAACAGCTGGATGCCCTTCCTAACGCCAACCACTCCGAGAGTGTAGTGGGTGCTTTTACATGCCACCGGCATGAAAGCCAATCAGGCGATACTGGCAATGGCCACGCTCGAAATGGTGTTTTTTACGTGCCACCTGCACAGGAGCCAGTCCAGCAGCACTGGCAACGATCTCGCTCGAAAGTACTTACACATGCCACAGGCACAAGTGCCAGGAAGGCGAAGCTGGGCACAGGTGCCACCACGATTTCGATGTAGGTTAGAAACTGGCTCTTTTTCTATTGGCAAGAAATCTTGAAATAAAACTGAACAATGACACACACAGACACACACACACACAGCTTCCATTCACCTAATCTTCTGCCACTGGTTTCAGTCATTTGTTGTGTTAGCGATGTTGCTACACACAAACTGGGATGCTTTTAGTCTGTTCCAACAAGCTTCCTACTTATTTCAGTTTGTATATATTGATATATTGTATTGATCTGATATTTATCAATTGGTTAACTTAACAAATAGATATTGAAAAGGAATATAGAAAAAAAAATACAAAACTATTTTATTTGTATGAGTCTCCATGTTGCAATGTTTTATTGTCTTGTATACACACACTCAGTCATATGAGTGAGTAAGTGTGTGTGTGTGTGTGTGTGATCTATCTGTCTATGCATATGCATATATAGACCCACAGAAAATATAGATACACACACACACACACACACACACGTTTATATATAGACACAGATATTTACAGATATATCTCTCTCCGCACACACATATACACACATATATACAGATAAATAACTAGATACATTCATAGGTACGTGTATATATATATATATATATATATACATACGTTGATATGTGTGTGCGTGTGTATGAATGTATATATATATATATATATATATATATATGAATAC
>NC_069007.1:9577665-9579611 GCF_001194135.2 Octopus bimaculoides
ATCTACCCGCCTATACACACATTAATTATTTCAGCAACCCACATACATACATACATTAGTCTATTCCATTTACCTCCCTTGATCTGTAATGTTTCCGTTTTCTCTCTTCTTTCCTTTAGACGTCACCAGTTGTTTCCCTTCTATCGTCTTCTATTTCCACCTGTTTAACTCTCCCTCTCTCTCTCTCTCTCTGTCTACCTGTCCGTCACTTTACCTCTCTGTTTCTATCAATCTGTCTATCTGTCTGTCCTTTTGTCTATCTACCCGCCTGTCTATCTGTCTGCATGTCTACTTCTGTGAAAATCTTGGTATCTATCTATCTGTCTATCTATCTACCTGTCTGTCTGTATCGGTCGATCTACCTGCCTGTATCACACTTTCTCTCTCTCTCTGTCTATGTATCTATCACCTATTTATCTTCCCTCTCTTTTCCTTTTTTTCTGTCTGCCTCTCTCTCACTCTCTGTCTATCTATCTATCTGAAGTGCCTGCCTGTCTATCTATACATCCATCTGTCTGTCTGTCTATCAATGGAATGCAGATCCTAAAACAAAGGTGCCACATATTCTTATATATATATAAGAAGTTACCAGGTGACCAATGCACGAGACTCTCGGCCCCTGTCACAGCTTCTGCTGATTAATTATAAAATATACACACACTTACACACACATATCATCATCATCATCATCATCATCATCATCCTTCAACATCTATTTTCCATGGTGGCATGGATTGGATGGTTGAACCAGAGCTGGCAAGCCAGAGAGCTGCACCAGGTTCCAGTCTGATTTAATTTGGTTTCTACAGCTGGATGCCCTTCCTAACGCCAACCACTTTACAGTGTATGTCGAGTGCTCTTAATGTGATGTCACTTTGTTGTTATGTGGCAGCAGCACAGGACTCTTGGAGGCCAATCCTCCTCAGCATATCTATATACTCATGTGTTTATACATTTACAAACATAACTCTTGTTTACCTTCTATCTAACTATCGATGTACCTACCTACCTACCTACCTGTCTATCTATCTATCTATCTATCTATCTATCTATCTATCTATCGATCTACCTTCCTACCTACCTGTCTGTCTGTCTGTCTGTCTGTCTGTCTGTCTGTCTGTCTGTCTGTCTGTCTGTCTACCTACCTATTTGTCTATCTATCTATCTACCTACCTACCTATCTATCTATCTATCTATCTATCTATCTACCTACATATATATGTATACACACATACATACACTCACAAATGCACACTCACACAAAGGGCTTTTACACAGTTTCCATCTACCATGCAATTGTGCATGGCTCAGTGGTTAGAGCATTCTGCTTATAATCATGACGTAGTGAGTTCAATTCCTGGGCTGGGCTTTGTGTTGTGTTCTTGAGCAAGACACTTTATTTCACATTTCTCCACTTAACTAAGCTGTAGAAATGAGTTATGACATCACTGGTGCCAGGGTGTATCGGCCCCTTTGCCTTTCCCTTGGATAATACTGGTGGCGTGGAGAAGGGAGGCTGGTATGCATGGGTAAGTGCTGGCCTTCCACAAACAACCTTGCATGAACCTGTGCTTTGGAGAAGAACTTTCTAGGTGCAGTCCCATGGTCAGTCATGACCGAAGGGGGTCTTTACCCTTTACTCTGCCAAATTCACTCACAAAGCATTGGTCAGCTTGGAGGGTGTAACAGAAAACACTTGTCCAAGCTGCTATGCAGTGGTGGGACCAAACCTGAAACCATACAGTTGCAAAGCAAGCTTGTTAACCAGAGAACCATGCCTGGATATAGTGGAACCGTTTTCACGTTCCTGTTAAAGCTCCTTGCATCATGGCCATGATTTCTAGAAGCGTCTGAGTATTCTGTTAAGAAAATCTCATAGATCTATTTTATTTGCTCCAGATACCAAATAGCACCACCCCCTCATCCAATCCTTCTTCCCCCAAAAC
>NC_069007.1:9579883-9581346 GCF_001194135.2 Octopus bimaculoides
TTCTGAGGAATTCCTTATAATGAATAGCTATGGGCTATGGGCTTGCTTCCTCTTCCGTCTGCTGTGTCATAATGAAATGTTGAAATGAAAATAAGAATAAACACACACACACACACACACACAAAAAAAATACAAAACAAAGCAAAAGTACCTGATTCGTGTACTGTTTCCGCATATCATGCAATTTGCCATGTGCAGTGATGCATGGGAGAGAGAATAAGGAAGAGGAGAAGTAGAGAGAGAGAGAGGGGAGGGAGGGAGAATATTAGATGGATGGATGGGTGGATATGTAGGTAGATAGCTAGATGACTTGATGGTTTGGTAGACAAACATATAGATAGATAGATAGGTAGATAGGTAGATAGGTAGATAGATAGATAGACAGACAGACGGACAGATAAATAGATGGATAGAATGACAGTTAGATAGATTGATAGATAGAGAGAGGAGAGACAATGAGAAAAAGTGGTGGTGATAAAGAGAAAGAATAAAAGGGAGTGTGTTAGGGAGATTGATATACAAAGAGAAAAGGGTGGAAAAAGAGAGAGACAATAAGATAGAAACATCCCTCCATATACATATATATATGTACATATACAGAGAGAGAGAGGGGGAGGGGCAAACAGAGTGAGTGAGAGAGAGTGAATGATAATATGAGAGAGTTATAATAAAGAGAGTAAGGGACAGGGATATAAGGGTAGGAGGGACAGTTTATCAAGGGTTCATGCTTCTGTAAAGAACTTAGAAAATTTGGTGGATCCATAAGAGAGGAATTTCGTGGTGGTAGATGGTGGTGGTCGTATGGATGGTAGCATTAGTGGTGTTGTTGGAAGTAGTACTGGCTGTAGTTTTTAGTGGTTGTGGTGGTGGTAGTGTTGCATGTTTGATTACATAAGAGATAGTGTTCATAGTGGTGCAAGGGTTGGTGGTTCTGGTGTTGGTGGTGGTGTAGTGGCAGCGATAGTGGTATTGGTGTTGTGATGGTGTTGGTGGTAGTAGTGTTGGTGGTAGCAGTGATAGTGGTGCTATTGAGAGTAGTATTGGCAGTAGTATTAATGTTTGTGGTGGTGGTGGTGTTGATGGTAGTGGTAGTGTTGTGACAGTGTTGGCTGCAGTAGTGTTATTATTATTATTATTATTATTATTATCATTGTTATTATTATTATTATTATTGTTATTATTATTATTATTATTATTATTATTATTATTATTATTATTATTGAAGCGAGCTGGCAGAATCGTTAGCACGCTGAGCGAAATGCTTAGTGGTATTTTGTCTGCTGCTATGTTCTGAGTTCAAATTCTGTCGAGGTCAACTTTGTTTTTTTACCTTTTCAGGGTCAATAAATTAAGTACCAGTGAAACTCTGGGGTCAATGTAACTGACTAGTCCCCTCCCCTAAAACTTGTGCCCATAACACAAAGGATTATTATTATTATTATTATTATTAGTAGTAGTAGTAG
>NC_069007.1:9582770-9583567 GCF_001194135.2 Octopus bimaculoides
TTGTGGTGGTGGTGGTGGTAGCAGTGGTTGTGGTGGTGGTGGTGGTGGTGGTGTGGTGGCAGTGATGGTGGTGTTGTTGGTGATGGTGTCGGTGATGGTAGTGGAAGTGGTGATGGTAGTAGTAGTGGTGGTGGTGGTGGTGGTAGGGGTAATGATGATAGTGGAAGTATGTGGTGATGGTAGTGGTGGGGATGGTTGCAATGGTGGTGTATATAATATAGTTACTGGCTATGATAGTATAGGGTATATAATGATATACAAGTGCACCTGTGTGTACAGTATGTATATATACATATGTATTTATATATCAGCATCATCATCGTCTTTTAATGCCCACCTTCCATGCTGGCATGGGTTGGACAGTTTGAGAGGAACCTGCCCCAGACTTCTGTGTCTGTTTTGGCATGGTTTTTTTTTAATAACTGGATGTCCTTCCTAACACCAACCACTCCACAGAATGGACAGTACTTTTAATGCGGGTGAGGTCAATATATACTTGCCATTACATTTTTAATCAACCAAATATGAACCATTTTGCTGCACAATGCGTCTCCATCTTTCCTTTAACTTGAAAATACCCTCTTCCCAGAATTGAGGTGGTTTCATGGCAAATAAGTCGAAAGGTAAGCTACTTATAAATCGGCATGAACTTTCCAGACAACCCAATATTATTATTATTATTATTATTATTATTATTACTACCAAGGCCATGAGCTGGCAGAATTGTTAGGATGCCAAGTAGAATGCTTAGTGGCATTTCATTTATCTTTATGTGCTGAGTTTAAATTACACTGAGG
>NC_069007.1:9586853-9587870 GCF_001194135.2 Octopus bimaculoides
TATTAGTTTAACGCTGGGGAATAGAGAAAGTCTTTAACGTTTCGAGCTACACTATTCAACAGAAAGAAACAAGGAGAAAAAAATTTAAATGTCGTGGTCAGCAATCTATCATGGCATTCTATATATACTGGGTGAGGCAAAGTAGGTATATAGTTCCTTAATAAGAGAGGGGATGTTTAAATTTTAGCGTTCAGATTACCCTGTCAAATGTTACGATGGTGAGGATTCCAGATGATCTGATCAATGGAACTGCCTGCTTGTGAAATTAACATGCAAGTGGCTGAGCACTCCACAGACATGTGTACCCTTAACATAGTTTTCGGGGAGACTCAGCGTGACACCGAGTATCACAAGGCTGGCCCTTTGAAATACAGACACAACTCATTTTTGCTAGCTGAGTGGACTGAGGCAATGTGAAATAAAGTGTCTTGCTCAAGGACACAACACATCACCAGGAATTGAACTCACAACCTAGTGACCATGAGCCAAATGCCCTGACCACTAAGCTACGCATCTTCACTCTATCAAATGTAATGCTTTATTTATCCACATTGCTTTAAATTAATCACATTATCTCATAACTTTGATATTTCAATGATGTGATTGTCTCTTTTTAGAACGACATTGTAGGGTATGTGCGAGAGGCAAGATGTGGTCAGTTTGAACATAAAACTGGTAGAATATTTTGGCTGGATATGGCCAGTTTAAATACGAAAGGGTCAAGGTTGTGAACTGCAGAATTGCTAGCATATATATCTTTTATCTTTTACTTGTTTCAATTCTCAGATGGTGGCCGCAGTGGGACAGAACCATACAGAACTTTGCGTTGAACATATTAAGCGTACGGCTTACTTTTTTAAAGCCCAGTACTTATTCCATCGGTCTCTTTTGCCAAAATGCTAAGTTACAGAAACATGAGCATACCAACACAAGTTATCAAATGGTGGTGGAGGTGGTAGTGTGACACACACACACACACACACACACACACACACACACACACACACACACACATAT